>NW_028261390.1:54078932-54232040 GCF_051295495.1 Thamnophis sirtalis | reverse complement strand
GCCTTGGTAAGGCCACACTTGGAATACTGTATTCAGTTTTGGTCACCACGATGTAGAAAAGATGTGGAGACTAGAAAGAGTGCAGAAAAGAGCAACAAAGATGATTAGGGGACTGGAGACTAAAACATGGAGAACGGTTGCAGGAACTGGGTATGTCTAGTTTAATGGAAAGAAGGACTAGGGGAGACATGATAGCAGTGTTCCAATATCTCAGGGGTTGCCATAAAGAAGAGGGAGTCAAACTATTTTCCAAGGCACTTGAGGGTAGAACAAGAAGCAATGGGTGGAAACTAATCAAGGAGAGAAGCAACTTAGAACTGAGGAGAAATTTCCTGACAGTTAGAACAATTAATCAGTGATACAGCTTGCCTCTAGAAGTTGTGAATGTTCCAACACCGGAAGTCTTTAAGAAGATGTTGGATAACGATTTGTCTGAAGTGATGTAGGGTTTCCTGCCTAGGCAGGGGGTTGGACTAGAAGACCTCCAAGTCCCTTCCAACTCTGCTATTGTATTATTGTATTGTAAATCACCGTTATGCTGCAATTAAGTTCTGATTGAAAACATTTATGTGGTAAATACAGGATGAAGAGGAACATCTTTTCCATGATAAAGATAATGATGGCGTACTTGTTATTGAACAGACATGTCAAGATTTCTTAGAAATTAGACCTGCAGAATATGAAAGCTATTCTGGAAGGGTTCAGAAAGAGAAAGATACTTTATTTATTCCCAGTATGTTAAGAGGTATGTTGGTTGGAATTATTTTGAAATTTTGTGTAATATAAGTTAATTTATCAGATATAGCTCGATCAATCTATCTATCTGTCTGTCTGTCTCTCTGCCTGTCTGTCTGTCCGTCTCTCCATCTGTCCATGCATCTAGCTGAGTTTTGACCATCACTTGTCAGCTGTGACCAGGGGGGCATTTGCCCAGGTTCGCCTGGTGCGCCAGTTGCGGCCCTACCTGAACCGGGAGGCCCTCACAACAGTCACTCGAGCCCTTGTGATCTCTAGGCTGGAATACTGCAATGTGCTCTACATGGGGCTGCCCTTGAAGAGCATCCGGCGACTTCAGCTAGTCCAGAATGCGGCCGCGCGAGTGATCGTGGGCGCACCGCGGTTCGCCCACATAACACCGATCCTCCGTGAGCTGCGCTGGCTACCTGTTGATCTCCGGGTGCACTTCAAGGTCCTACTTACCATCCATAAAGCGCTCCATGGTAGTGGATCTGGCTATTTGAGAGACCGCCTTCTTTACTCACATTTTCTTTTATGTCTTGTCTTGCACTCCCCTCCCTCATTATTGTAAGCCGCCCTGAGTCCCCTCAGGGAAAAGGGCGGCCTATAAGTGTTCAATAAAACTAAACTAAAAATATAATCTATCATCTAAGAGAAAAGAGAAAAACCTTGGTTTTTAATACATTAATTTTGAAATGCCTCTTGGTGGATAATTTGACTAAGATTTTACCAAGTAACATCCATTTTCTTACAGTAAAGGTGGGTGGGATTGCATATTTGTGCCTTTGATTTAATTTTGATTCCTGGCAGCTGCCTAGACAACTTTTTGCAATTTTCTTGGCAAGATTATTTGGAAGTAGTTTGCCATTGTTGTTTCAACTCTCAAAGAATTTATAGGAGGCTGGGACAAGATAGATGTGGTTCTAAAAAAGAATTAGCACTCAAAATAGAGATATGAATGTACAGGGCAAAATGAGAACTTAAGTAAAAATACAGTTAAAAATAGTGGTCTAAATTCATAGTATTTTCAAATAAAAATAACAAAATTGTGTAAATAGGTAATAGCAAAGTCCATGTAAATGATAAAGTGCTATGCTCAAAAGAAGTGGAATGATAGATTTAAATTGAAACTATTGTTTTATAATGCAAAAGATAGGTTAGAAATCTTGCTGTTTCTTTTTATTCATTAACCTTTTTTCTGAAAGTTAAATTTTAATACTTTCTTTTGAAAATTGTATATATGTATTTAAACTGCTATGGAAAGACAAATATATGTTTTGTAGGAAAATATGTTGGATGCAGTGCCCTTCAATTATAGATTTGGCTCAGATATTTTTCTCAAATTGCCAAGTGTTACTACCTATTCAAGAGACCAGCATTTCCCAACCTAATGTTCTCCACTTATAGAGAGTACAAATCCTAGAATTCCATTTCAGTCACTGGGAATGATAATTCCAGCATATTTGGCATGTGCAGAAGCATCCAGGCAGAGCCTCTGTCGCCGCCATTACTGGTTTGCCCAATCCAGAGCGAACTGGCATTTAGACATTTTTTTTAGACATTTTATTAAGATTTATAGGCCGCCCTTCTCCCTGAGGGGACTCAGGGTGGCTTACAATCACAGGGAAGGGTGTGCAATAATAAAAGACAAACAGTGAGTAAACAAAATAAAATAATAAAACACAACTTGCATTCAACAGTCAACACTCGGGCGGGTAATTTAAGAACTTATCCCCAGGCCTGCTGGGAGAGCCAGGTCTTAAGGGCCGTGCGGAAGGTCTGGATGGTGGTGAGGGTACGAATCTCAACGGGGAGATCGTTCCACAGGGTCGGAGCTGCAACAGAAAAGGCTCTCCTCCGTGTAGTCGCCAGTCGGCATTGACTGGCAGATGGGATCCGGAGGAGGCCCAATCTGTGCGATCTAATCGGTCGAAGGGAGGTAATCGGCAGAGGTGGCAGAAACCCACCTCTGCTGTAATTCACTATGAATAATCATAGTAGGGAAGTTTTATCATTTTTAAGAGAAGAGCAGTTCTTGCTTGCTCATTCCAATGTGTGTTTCTGAAATCCAGTTAAGCATTCAGAACATCTCTTCCATTTTATCATAAAGTTGTTAAAAATCATTACTGGGGAACTATTATATTTAATGTCTTTCTTCCCCCCACCCTCTTTTTTGTCTTGGTTAAAATGCATTCTGAGGAATATTTAAGAAACGCTTGCATACTATGGGTAGTTAATTTGTCTTACTAAAAGTATTATATTACAGTTGGTAATTGCTTCAAAAAATCTGTTCAAAATTTTTGATAACTGTATGTTTTTTCCACTTGGCTTCTGCCCATGTTTTAAGTTAGAATTGTAAATAACTATTCAAAACTGTTAAAGATTTTGTGGGCTTCCAGTTGATGTCGCGGCAAGATCGGACATGAGGAGTGGATCGCCACGCTCCCAAGCTGAGTTATCCCTGTCTGTTGCCTCCGAAAGGAGCCAAAGCTGCACTGAAGGAATGGTGAAGGAAAGAGGGGTGCCCTGTGAGCTTGTGGAGAGTCACAACTCTCCTGTCTAACCTGGGGCTCTTTTTTCCTCTCACCCATGGCGAGGAGAAGAAGCAGTCTAAAGATGGCTGCCATGAAGCTGGGACAGCAGAGAAATAACTAAGACAGGTGCTGGAGCGAAGTAGGTGAACAGTGACTGGAACTGAGGGAGAGGATTCCTTTTTACTTAAAACCTAATTCCAAGGGATAATTCAGAATTGCTTGCTCAGTGGCGATTAAGCATTCTGAGAAAAAGACCAGACCAGAAGGAAAAGACTTAAAAAGAGAAAAACAATAAATCTCTAAAAATACAAGAAATTGGACTCTTAAACTAGATGTCAAATATCATCCAGAATTAAATCAGAGTTCAAGACATAACTTTAATCAAAGTTCCAATTTAATAAGACAGACATGTTGGTACATCTGTGGAAACCCGAATCTGAACGCTTCCTGGGTTTCCACCCAGTTGAAAGTTCATGAACTAGTCCCCACACCCACAAGTCCATCACATGGTCCAATCTTCCTCTGCCACGTTGGCATTTCCACCCATCTAGTTCCGGTCAGATGCAGAGGTGCAGAGACAAAGAATGACCTTGATTTCTAGAAAATAATTTTTTATTTTGAAAACAAACACATTCTACTCCTACCCCCTCCCAATTCCCCACTAATGAAACAGCATAGTAAAGAAAGAGAGAGAGAGAGAGAGTGTAGCAGGCCAAAGATCCTAAAAGGAATATGACTGCAGGCATGACATTGAGAAGACATGGTAATGGGAAGGCATTTTAAAATGCTGGAATTATTTACTTAAAAAAATTATCCTGCTTCTATAATTGTATTACAATTAAAATTACGATTAAAATAACTAAAATTAGACTGACTGAAAATTAAGTTGAGAGCACCATCTGCTGATGAAAGGAAAACATACAAGTCTGGGAACACTTACATGAAGGACTGTGAAAATATTTACTGGGTTATATCAATCACCCCATGACTACTGGAGATCTAAATATGAGAACAAGGAAGTTATTTAAAGTAACCCCTGAATGTTATACTAGAAGATTGAACCTATAAAGGGAATGTAAAGAGACTTTGGATAACTCCTGGGACTATTTCAATGGAACTGATTGATTATCTATGTGATACAAAGAACTGTGATTAGTGTTCTTCTTGAAGGGCAACTTTAAGTCTAAATAAATATTTCTTGGACTACTGGACAAAAGTGGGATTTTTTAAAACAACATAATATGCTTCAGAAGGAGGAAATGAGTGTAATTTTGAAGGAGAGGGTGTTGATTTTCCAAAGCACAAAGGACATTATGGAGAAAGGATTCAAGGAGATTATGGAAAAAATGGAAAATACTATACAAGAGATAATGAGTAAAGATCAAGACACTCAGAAAAGAGAGGATACAGTACAAGGAGTGGAAGAAATGACAGAACCGAAGAACCAGTGAACAAAAAAAAAAGAAAGAAAAGGGGGAGATAATACTAAAAATAACAGTGATTGATGAATTAAACAAGGGGGGAAATATTTTAAGAGAGTTAAAAAGAGAATTGGAGATACAGAAAGATATTTTTGAAAGGAAGATAGGGTTTGGGCAGATACTTTGAAAGCTAGGCAGTGGAAGAGGATAGAGATGGGAGAAACACCTAGATTGAATAGCCAGCTGTTGTGGCCCAGCAGGAGCTGTTGGAGCTGCCACCAGACTCCGACAGCGAGGGGCCCTAGGAGTCGGCCCTGGAGGATGTGGAAGACCCTGGACCCTGTTCCGACTCCGGGCAGGTCGCAGAGACACTGGTTGGCCACCAGGTGGTGCCTCAGCCTTGGACCAGTGGGGAGGAGACAAGGGAGAGTGATCCAGAAGCCAGCAGTGAGTTGTTCCTGGATGGACGCCGTCGAAGAGCTACTCGGCGTCAGGAACAATTACAGGAGGTAATTATGCTCAGCTGGTGGTCATTAGGCTCCTCTCCAGACTATAAAAAAGACTGCTTGTGCCATGCCCTTCTTGCAGAAGTCAACGCTTTGACTAAAGAGAAACTAACTTGGCAGGCTGGATTGCTGCCAAGGTTTGTCTGAGTTGCTGCCAAAGTTTGTCGGACTTGCTGCCAAGGTCCTTATCTGTTTGTTTGTTTGGCTTTCAGCCACCGAGATTCTGGTCTTGTTATTAAAGGACATTCCATTTAAGCTTGTCTAGGCTTTCGTTACTGGACGGTGGAGGGGGTCAGAACAGCTAGCATATAGATGCAGACAGAGAAAAAGATCCAAGAGAGGAATATGGGAGGCAAGTCAAAAAAAGAGTAGCAATTAAAGTACTGAAGCGGGCAAGAGACGGATAGAAAGGAAAGGGTTTCTTTTTTTAATTATTATTTTGATTTGCTTTCTTTCTTTCTTTCTCCTCTTTAGAATGGTCGCATGATTAGAAGTTAGGTAGAAATAAGAGAATGGGGAAACATTTGTATATACACACCTTTATATAATGAAACAAAAGTAATAAAATGGGAAAACTAGACATTGAATGATGGTATTATTAAGTATGTTTAAATAATATTGCGATTGGCATTGGAATAGTCCTCCAGAATTGGGCGGCCTATAAATTCAATAAATTCAATAAATTCAATAAATTCAATAAATTCAATAAATTCAATAAATTCAATAAATTCAATAAATTAAATAAATTAAATAAATTAAATAAATTAAATAAATTAAATAAATTAAATAAATTAAATAAATTAAATAAATTAAATAAATTAAATAAATTAAATAAATTAAATAAATTAAATAAATTAAATAAATTAAATAACACATTGAAACATTGAGCAATTAAATAATGAAAAAAACATTTTAATATAAACATGTATTACTATCAGAAATATATAGATTTGATGATTGTGAAGAATATGATTAGAATAATTTTGTATGTTTAAATATTGTGATGGTATTAGAACTGTGTATTGAAACATTGAATAATGAAATAATGAATGGTTGTATCTTAATATAAACAGATGCAAAGAGTGTGCAGTGTGGGATGTAAGTTAAAATGAACAGGATTTAAAGCATTTAAAGGTGACATGATTAAAAGTCAGAATAGAGACAGAAATAAGAGAATGGATGAATATTAATATATACATTGTTACATAATAAAAAAAAGCAATAACGAAGGAAGCTTAGAAATTGAATGGTGGTATAATTATATATTTGAAACATGGAATAATTAAATAACGATAGACTATAACTTAATATAAATGTGTATTATTATTAGAAATATATTAGTTGATTGAATGTAATAATTGTGATTAATATTATTAGTTTGACACCCAGGTGCTACACAGTTCACGCATTGATATGTACAGTATATGTAAAATAAAATAAAAAATTTGAAAAAAACTGTAAAGATTTTTCCCTAGTTTGTTTTATTTATTTATTTATTTATTTATTTATTTATTTATTTATTAGTTGCAGACCTCTGAATTGTTTGTTTCATTCATTTTTAGATGTCAAGGTAACGTACTTGACTGTCTCCTATCTGTTTGTTCCAAAATCCTCTTGGATTATAATTCACTAAAACAGTAAAACAAATAGAGAACAAAACAAACAAAAAGCAAAATAATATGCCTACCTAGAATGTTAATATAAAAGCAATTAATGAATACTAATTAATAATGATTAATTATTCATTAATCCACCAAGCTGAAAACCAGGAGACTCAGTTCTAGACCCACTTTAGAAACAAAAACAGCTGGATGATTTTGGGACAATCCCTGTCACCTTCAGGAGGAAAGCCAGGGCAAGTTGCTTTGAAAAGTCTTGCCAAAAACCCCTACAATTATTTGTCCAGGGAATCAGTAGTAGTGGTGGTGGTGGTGGTGGTAGTGGTAATGGTAGTGGTAGTAATAGTTATAGTGCTAAGCATCTCTGTCTGTCAACCCTTGCAGGTAAACCAGACAGGAAACAAGAGCAGATGAGCTAATTATGATACAACTATATTAACAAAGCTTTACAAGACTGAAAGTACAAATCTCCTACTGTCTCTTTACAGCCTGATCAATTTAGGACATCTTAAGCAACTATGGGTTCCTTCCTCCCTACTTTTGTCTGATGGTTTCCTATGTAGCATCTAATTCCTGCTTCCCACAAGGTTGTTCTCACATATTGTTACATCATCTGTATCTTCCTTCTAGTACCTCCCTCTCTGAAGATGCCTGAAAATATGCAACCACGGTTTCTTGAGGATGAAGGTTTCTACATAGGAGAACGTCCTGTTGTATCATTATCCAACCAGAACATCATGGAGAATAGGATACTCAAGCAGGAACAGGTATGGTCCCCCATGCAGGTGCTATTTGCTATAATAATTTATCTTCTTTAAATGGTTCATTTGCCGATGTTTCAAGTGAGCTTGGGGACTCTACTTTTATAGCGTTTTTAACAGTATACAATTTAAAGTGGTTGGAAATATGCATAAGAAACGAAACTGTTTGGCAGATTGAGGACAAAAGAGTTGCAACCCTTGGGTGAAGCCTAATTTAAAGTAAATGAAGCATGGTCTAGGACAGGGGTAGTTAACCTTTTTATACCTACCG
Organism: Thamnophis sirtalis; assembly: GCF_051295495.1. NCBI lineage: Eukaryota > Metazoa > Chordata > Lepidosauria > Squamata > Natricidae > Thamnophis > Thamnophis sirtalis. The sequence continues at coordinate 54,224,190 of NW_028261390.1, read as the reverse complement.
CCCACTTTTGTATTTCTGTTAGTAGTAAAATTTTCTAACCACCCACCAGTTCCACAGTAATGGTGATTTATAAAGTAGGGAAGTAACTTTACTTTATAAAATTTATAAAGCAGAGTTACAGCAAACCCCTACCGCCCACCATGAAAGCTGGAACGGCCACTAGTGGGCGGTAGGGACCAGGTTGACTACCACTGATGATTCATGGTGGCTAGGTCAGTGTGGATGGGTGGGTGCAAACAGGTGAACAGCGACACAACTGATTCTAATGTCTGGGTGGTGTAGACAAGTGGGCATGGTGCCACTGATTCGGCACTGCCAGGTGACTGTGAATGAATGGGTGGGACCAGATGGGTCTGTGTGGCTGGGTTAGCACAGAACAAGTTGCACTGGCTTCCTGAATGTAGAGACAACTTGTCACCCCACCATGTAGATACACCATTCCACATTTGCAGACTTTTATCTGCATCCATGCTGGGAAGTTGCCAATCATGCCCAGGTTTGGCAAGAAGAACCTCTCCTTTGGCATACTGTGTATGTGTGCACACATGCACACACACAGATGCAGACAGATGTGACCCGTCAAAACCGCGCTCGACTAAGCCGCGCCCAATTAAACCGCGTCGCTGACGTCATCCACAGGGCGACAACAGTCAGCGCGGAGAAAGAAGGGCGCTTTAAATAGCGCTTTGAAAGCAAGCCGATTCAACTTAAGGTAAGGGTTAAGTTTAGGGTTAGGTTTAGGGTTAGCTTTAGGGTTAGGTTAAGAGTTAGGGTTAGGTTTACGGTTAGGTTAACGGTTAGGATTAGGTTTAGGGTTAGGTTAAGGGTTAGGATTAGGGTTAGGTTTAGGGTTAGGTTAAGGGTTAGGTTTAGGGTTAGGTTAAGGGTTAGGTTTAGGGGGGTTAGGTTTAGGTTTAGGGGTTAATTTTAGGTTTAGGGTTTACAGCGTGCTTCTGTCTCCGCGCTGTTGTCGCCCTGTTGATGACGTCAGCAACGCGGTTTAGTCGGGCGCGGTTTAGTCGAGCGCAGTTTTGTGGTGGAACCGCAGACAGATATACCATTCTTTGGGGACTTTTATCTCTATCTGTGCTGAGAAGCTGCCAATTGTGCTTGGGCTTGGGGAGAAGAACCTCTCGTTTGGCGTGCTGGATGCTCATGCATGCGGACACACACCCCATTCTGATTTTGGAGACTTTTATCTGTATCCACGTTGGGAAACTTCCAGTCATGCCCAGGCTTGGGGAGAAGAATCTCTTCTTTGTCATGCTGTGCACACATGCACATCACACGATTCTGAGCTTGGGAACTTCTATAAACTGTTTTCCTTCCCTACCTTGATTAACAGCATCTCCCTTTGCAAATTCCAGACCGAACTTTAAATGTCCTGTGATGGCACTCAGCTATTCCCTTCTAACCATGATCTGCATCTTACTGCCAATTTGTGATGCTAGAATGAGGCAAGTCCCCAAGCTCAAAATTGTGTGTGTGTGCGCGTGCACGCACACGCATACACGTGCATGCTTGGCTGCCTACAGTTTGGAGAGGTGAGATGTTGGGATGCTGAATTACACATTCAGTTAGCCGGCGCAATTTGTTCCACGCCAGTCCAGCCATACCCACATTGCATACAGCCGGCCATGCCCAAACAGCCATACCCAACTGGTAATGCCTGCAAGGTACACCAACCCAGCTGCACCCACCCGGCCATGCCACCTATGTATGTCCACCTGCCACTGTGAGTTGTTCCATTCCAGTGAAGCACTGCAACTGATAGGGCTGAATGCTAGGACCACTTCTGTACAGATCAGCAGAATGGAAATGTGGACACAGAGACAAATGCAAATGTCTTTCCTTTAATGGGTTTTTAAACTAGTCATTCTATCCTTCCATTGGGATAGTATTGGGGAGAGCTTGAGAGCAAGGACTTGGCCATTATGACATTGGAGGGAAAATCCTTCAGAATTTGAGCCTCTCCCATCTCAGCCTATCGCAATCCATCCTCTGCAGTCCCTTCCTTCTTTGGCTGTTTCCCAAGACGAGGTTTTCTCTTGACAGAAGAACAGATACCTAATGTGAGATGCCTGACTTCAGGAAAATTCCAAGAATTCTGGGCCATAGAAATCAGGCTTCAGTCCTGTATGTCTTGGGTTTGATTATTCTCAAGTGAGGGATTCATACATAAACTTTTCAGAATCATTGCCATTACTTCAGAATTCCAAAAACCTTTGGAACTAGAGGGACCATTGACATTTTAAGAGCATGTTCTTTGGGACCTCAAAAAATGCTGCCTAGCAGATTACAAACTGACTGTTGAGTCACTCATGAACATCAGTTTACTAGAAGGCGGTCTCTTTCTGTCATTCTCTATGTCAGCTTTGTCTTTCTTCTGGGCCAACGGATACATTTCTGACTCAAAAACTAGTATCCGACCACCTTCTATATTTAGTTTTTAAGAAGACCCATTGGAAAGTCTGACATATTCTTGGATATAGAGATGATACGGGCTTTTTTTTTAAAAAAGAAAATTCATTTTACTTACAATATTTGCATACCACTCTTCGTTTAAGAAACATCAGTGCACTTCACAAAACAATAATCAATGCAGTACAAAATAGCAACATATGTGAAAGCAATAGAGACAGTAAAACCAATGCCTGTTTAGAAACTAATCAAAATAGTAGCTGATTTACATTCCTGTTTCCCATTATATGTAAAATAATAAAGAAGATTTTTTAAAAATCAGGTAAGACTGGAACCAAGGATTAATTTCCTATTGATTGTTAGCTTTCATTTTCTGAAAAATGGTATAGTTTTAACAAGATACTTCTGGCAAAATTTAAATGTTTTTATGTCCTCTTTTTTGCAGGGGAAAAAGTGGTTTGGAGATGATGGTCAAATTTTAGCCTTGCCCAATCCAGTTAAACAATCCCTTACTAGACCTCCATCGTTTCTTACAAAGGGAGACCAAGAGACGGACCTTGTGATCTTTTATAAAAAGGTATGTTGGTTATTGCATGTTGTTAGATGCCTCAGTGCAGAATGGCTGAATACAAATCACTGCCCAATTCAGTGTTTTCAACTTTGGTAAATTTAAGATGTGTTGATTTCAACTCCCAGAATTCACCAACCAGCATCAGCTGGACCATGGTCTTCATTATATACATGAAGGGCTTCTGGCATGGGATGGACTGCACCTCATAAGAATCAGGAAGAATGTATTCAGAAAACAACTGGCTCAACTTATCAGAAGGGGTTTAAACTAAAATTGAGAGAGGAGGGTGACAAATCCTTAGGATCTTTAGGACCTAATAAAGCATAAACTTCAATACAACCAATCAAACAATGAGAAAATAAACTCAGAAAGTCAGCCATGCAGGACTCAGTGCCTATACACAAACAGTCAAAGTTTGGGGAACAAAGAGGGTGAACTTGAAGTACTAGTACATTAGGGCATATATGATATGGTTGCCATTAATGAAACTTGGTTGGATGAAACTCACAACTGGAATGTACTGATGGAAGGAAATAAACTATTCAAAAGAAACAGACCAAAAGAGGAGTAGAGTTGCAATATACAGTACGTAAGAGATCATTACCTATCTACAAAAATTCACAAACCCCAAGGATGAAATCCTCCTTGATGGCATATGGATCAATATAAAAGGGGGAAACTACAAGGCCACTCAACATAGCACAAGACATACCATATTTTTCGGAGTATAAGACATACCTTAGTTTTGGGGGAGGAAAATAGGGGGGGAAATTCTGCCTACCAGGTATTCATTTTTATTCCCATAGCACCAGAAAAACAAGCAAACTGTAAGGGCTCCTATCCTAAATTAAGAAAATGAAGACTCTTGAAACGGAGTATTTCAAAAGGAACCTTTTATTAAGAAGAATGGAAGCCATTAAAGTCAAAGCAACATCTAAATCCCTTTAGGCAATGGAAGTAGAATTAAAGCAGTAGAGACCCCTCCCATTTGTTAGAATGCAGATTCTAGCCAATACACAAGTGTGAAGATGTTTCCTTTATCAACTGCCCTGACAGCCAAATAAACATACATTCCCATGGCTATCTTCCGTTACACAGTAAAGTGCCACATCCCACATGGCCATCATAAACATTCCCCCAAAAGGTTATTGGATCTCAGGCATTTCGGCACCAGGAAACCAGTTGTAAAATATCAGTTGTCACAGGCACTGCTAATAAATTGACTCCAGAGCCTCTCTACTTCCAACTGAATGGCAGTATCACTTTTAGGGATCTGACATAATAGTATATAAAACAACACTTTTTGCCATTTTTTTTCTTTCCCCAGGCAGCTGGGGAAAATCTTAATAAGCTTAACTAGATATCTGGGCATTCAGCCAAAAGCACTTAACAGCTGTAAAAATGTAACAAAGCTGAATCAACAAACCAGCCCAGTGCTTGCCTGAAGGAAACCATTGAGAAAGCTCAGATAGCTGATAGGAAAAATCCCTACCTTGCCCTTAAAGGGATTATCCCCAAAAGAATAGAAATCACATAGTCACATGAACTATTTGCCTTGCCCTTTAGAGGATTATTTCCCAAAAATAGAAACTGGGCAAAAGAAGTACCTCTTAAGGCAGTCTTCAAATCTTTCATCCGTTGGCTTTTCCCAGCCTGAGTGAATCGGGAAATTTTTCCAACAGTATGCTGCAGTAAAAATACTTGAAGCTTTTTTTAAGCCTTAATGAGGTGTTAATGAGTGAAGTGATCTTGCTTCACTCATTAGCACCTCATTAGGGCTGGAAAAAAGCTTCCAAAAAGCTACATTCAGAGTATAATGTGCACCCTAATTTCCACCCTCTTTTAGGGGGAAAAAGGTGTGTCTTATATACGGTAAATGAACTTTTTGCTAACCAATTAACAAATGTATGTAGGAAATATGCCACAGTAGTAAGGGGATTTTAACTATCCTGACATGGACTAGGAGACAAACTGTGAATCAAATGGGAGATCAAACAGGTTCTTGACCTATTGACAAGTTTGTCATCCAAATGTTAGAGAAGGGAACTAGAGCTATATTGAACCTAATTCTTACTAACAGAGAAGAAGTGACAGAGTGGGATGAAGCAGAGGTGAATTCATTTTTTTTTACTATAAGTTCTGTGGGCGTAGCTTGGTACGGGGACGGCAAAATCTCCATTCCCACCCCACTCCAGGGGTAAGATATTGCAAAATCTCCATTCCCTCCCCACTCCTGGGGGAAGGATACTGCTAAATCTCCATTCCCACCCCACTGGGGCCAGCCAGAGGTGGTATTTGCTGGTTCTATGAACTACTCAAAATTTCCGCTACTGGTTCTCCAGAACATGTCAGAACCTGCTGAATTTCACCCCTGAGTTGAAATTGCCAGAACTTTGGGGGAGAATGACCATGTCATATTTGAATTCACTTATAATGCCAACACAAACAATAGAACATAAACCAGTGTCTTACACTTTAAGAGAGCTGATTTACACAAACTTAGAGAGCGAACCTGGGAAGGATTCTATGGTAAAAATATTAAAGAGGAAAACAACTCAAGAAACTTGGGAAACTCTGAAAAATATTATTATAAAAGCTCAATCCAGCTCAAAACCACTAAAAAAGAAAAACAAGAAATCCAAGAAGAAATCAGCATAGTTGCACAAGGAAGTCTCTGGAAAACTGAAAGACAAAAATGATAAATATAAAAAATGAAAAGAGGGGCACATAATTAATGCAGAATACCAACAAGTAGCCCAAACTTGCAAAGATGAAGTAAGGAAAGCAAAGGCTGAGAATGAAGTAACAAATGTCAAAAATAATTTTAAAAGTTTCAACATATAAAAAACAAGAAAAAGATTAAGAAAACAATCAGTCCACTAATGAGTAAAGACGGCAAGGAAGTAACAGGCAGTAGAGAGAACGCAGAGCTGCTTAATTCATTCTTTGCATCAGTCTTCATGCAAAAAGATAATAAAGCTGAACCTGCCAAAAACATACCATATTTTTGGAGTATAAGATGCACCTTTTTCCCTCAAAAAAGAGGGTGAAAATCTGGGTGGGTCTTATACACTGAATACAGCATTTCTAGCCTCCAGAAACCCCGCCCCCTTTGCAAAAATGGCCATACATAGCCTTTAGGAGGCTTCCAGAATGCTCCTGGGGACTGGGAAGGGCAAAAATGAGCGAAAAACAGACTGTTTTTTGCTCGCTTTTGCCCCCCCAGCCCCCAGGAGTACTCTATAAGTAGCCTAAAGGCTAATTCATGCTCTTTTTTGACAAATAACGGGCCCATTTTTGTGAAAAATGGGCTGTTTGGGGGAGGTCTGCATAGTACAAAAACTTTTTTAATTTGCCTCTTCAAAATTTTGGTGCATCTTATATTCTGGTGTGTCTTATACTCTGAAAAATACAGTAATCATAAAAAACATAGGACATAAATTAATATAAGCAAGAAAATGGTAAGAGAACACCTGCCAGATCTTGATGAATATAAATCACTGGGATCTGATGGATTACTTCCCAGAGTTCTGAAGGTACTGGAAGATGTGATATTGAAACCATTGAATCATATCTTTCAAAGATTCTGGCACACCAGGGAACTACCAGAGGGCTGGAAAAGAGCTGATATGGTTCCCATCTTCAAAAAAGGGAGTAATAATAGATTGAAGAAACTACAGACCAATCAGCCTGACATCAATACCTGGGATGATCCTTGTAAAGATAATCAAGTAGCCGATTTGTGAACACCTAGAAGCAAGAAAAGTTATAACCAGAATCCAACACAGGTTTGTTAAAAACAGATCATGCCAAACAAATCTTATTTTATTCTTTGATAAAGTGACTAAACATGCAGTCTTTAATGGAACTACATCTATATGGCGAGAAGTAAGCAGTGGGGTACCCCAAAGTTCCATTTTATGCCTTGTACTCTTCAACAGCTTCATAAACAATTTAGATGAGGGAATAGAAGGGAAATGCATCAAATTTACAGATGACGCACAACTGGCAGGAATAGCCAACACCCCACAAGATAGACTCAAGATCCAGATGGATCTCGATAGACTTAACCTATTTTTCCAAAGCACCAGAAGGCAAGACAAGAAACAAAGGATGGAAACTGATCAAGGAGAGAAGCAACCAAGAACTAAGGAAAAATTCTTAATAGAATAATTAACCAATGGAATGGCATGCTTTCAGAAGTTGTGGGTGCTCTATCATTGGAGACTTTGAAGAAAAGATTGAACAGCCACTTGCCTGGAATGGTATAGGATCTCCTGCTTGAAGACCTCCAAGTTCCCTTCCAACTTTGTTATTCTGTATTACTCTATAACCCCATTTACCAGATGAAACATATCAGCTTATCCAGGTTGTGACTGGCCATTTTATTAAACAGAAGCCTAACATGCACTTGATTCTGCAGTCAAGGTTGTCTTTATGGTTTCATTCAATGGTCTTCCATGAAAGGCCAAAGCTAAAGGCTTCCTTTTTAGTGGAAATGGCTACTTTAGTACTAAGATTGGACGGGGCCTAGAAACTAGTAAACACCAAGCAAAGAGCCTTACTTTGACATCTGTCTGTGACCTTGTTTCCACCTTGAGAGGCCATCACCATTTTGAACAAAGGTCATGCTCAGAGGTTCTTGATAAATTAAAATAATGAAGTACCTAGGAATACAATTAACAGCAAAATGCGTAACAATTAAAGAGGACAATTATATGAAACTGATACAACAAATTAAACTAAATTTGGAGAAATTGAAAGATCTGCAACTGTCATTAGCAGGAAGAATAGCTACTATAAAAATGAATATTTTACCAAGATTATATTCATTCCAAACAATTCTAATAAAATGAGGGGAGGATATTTTGAAGAACTAAATAAAATAATATTAAGATATATTTGGCTAGGGGAAAAAAGCAAGAATAAGTTTGAAAATGTTGCAAGACTCCAAAAAAAGAGACGGGGCTTTGGGCTGCCAGATTGGGAATTGTATTACCAGGCCTCAGTACTTACATGGGTGAAAGAATGGATCATTTTTAGGCATAAAAGACTGTTAACTTTAGAAAGACATGACCTTCAACTAGGTTGGCATGCTTTTTTATGATATGGAAAGAATAAAATACATAGTTACTTTCAAAGACATATTATGTTAGAAATGCACTATAATCAGTATGGCTTAAAATTAAAGAACAACACTACCTGAAAATACCAGTCTGGCTTTTCACAATGGAAGCATGGATACAGCCTAATGTTATTAACATGGAAAAAATTGTAAGGTATGTTGTAATCTCAATATGAGAAAGATGCCAAAATGTATGGTTTCAATACAGAGTTAATAGAATTGGACCAGATATTAACAGGAATAGATGAAAAACTGATAAAGAAAATATATTGTTAATTATTAAGTATCAAACTTAAAAGTGAGCTGGTAAAGGAGACGATTGTTTGGGCTAAAATTTTTAGATATGCAATAGAACTACACAAATGGCAGAAATTGTGGGATAGAAATGTTAAATTGACTATGTCAACTGTATATAAAGAAAATTTGTATAAAATGTTCTATAGATGGCATTTTGCACCAACAAGACTGGCAAAAATGTATAAGGATAGATCTGAATGTTGGAAATGCAACCAAATACCTGGTTCATATTACCATATGTGGTGGACATGTCCAAAAGCCAAGAAATACTGGACAAAAATACATACTTGGTTGGAAAAAATGATAAAATAACATTTACTATTAAGGACAAAGAAGAAACTGAATACTTTTTGACATGGGACTTATTTTACCAATGGTTAGACAATAAAAACAGAAGTTGGAAATGCAAGGATATAAAAAGGATAAATGTTAAAACGGAAATTTGATAAAATAGACAAACAAAATATTGTTGTTATTATATTATCAGTGTTATTGTGATGAATGTTATTGTAAAATTTTTGATTACGATTGTCTAAAAACAATGGTACCCAGACAACACACTGCAGGGGAATGGTGGATTCAGAAATGGAATTTTTATATGTTATTCAAATAAAGTAAATGAAACATGAAAAAAAGTTCTTGATAAATGTCAATTCCACATTTTATTTAACTTATCCTTAGGCATTAAGTGATATTTATTCCTGGTTTGCTAGTCTTTGGTATAATTAATCTCAGTTATATGTAAAGCGAGCCAGAGGCTTATAACTTATGCTGAAAAGAAAACTCTCCAAATTAGTTGATTATGTATGATCCAGTTGTTATATGTTTCTCTGAAATCTTATTCTATCATACCTCTGTGTGAATGTAGTTGCTTAAATTTTTATTTTAGGCTCTAAAAATGAGACTTGCCAACCAGTACATTGTTGAAAATGATGATCTACAAAGTTGCTTTCAGTTGGATATTGACATTTCAGGATTAATATTCACACATCATCCTTGCTTTAGCCGTGAACATGTTCTGGCAGCAAAACTGGCTCAGTTATTCGATCAATATCTTTCCGGGAAACAGAGAAATGTTACTAAACTCCTTACAGATAAGGTAATTTCACTAATTTTCTTCAATTTGCAAATGTGTTAATAAAACAGAAATCAGCATTTTTGTAGAATATGCAGAAGTCTGTATATTTATAGAAAAATATGCAAATATTAAAATATGTTTGTGGTTGAATACCAGAAAATCTTGTTCTGTTAGTAGATAAAAATAACAGATACTGCTAACTACTTGTGCTTGGCAAACTTTATTGAGTTATTAGCTTAGCTGTGATATTATCGACTATATGGAGAATGGTTGCAGGAATTGGGTATATCTGGTCTAATGAAAGGAAGGAAAGAAAATTACATGATAGCACTGTTCCAATATTTGAGGGGCTCCTACAAAGATGAAAGAGGTCAACTTATTTTCCAAAGCAACAAAAGGAAGATAAGAAACAATGATTGGAAATTAATCAAGGAGAGAAGCAACCTAGAACTAAGGGAAAAAAATTAATTGTGAGATCAATGAACCAATGGAATAGCTTGCCTTCAGAAGTTGTGGGTGATCCATTACTGGAGCCTTTCAAAAAGAAAATGGACAACTATTTGTCTGAAATGGTATAGGGTCTCCTGCTCAAGCAGGGATTGGACTAGAAGATTTCTGATCTTCTTTTCAATTCTATGTATGTTCTATGTTCTAAATAATATATAATAAAATAAACCAGGTGATCTCAGGATTGTAGACATGACATGTATTTGTGATAGTTGGGCTTTGTGCTCCCCTTTTATGACCTTCTGACAAGCAAAGTAAATGGGGAAGCCAGATTCACATAAGAACTGTGTTACTAACCTGTTCTGACCCCCTCCTCCATCCAGTAACGAAAGCCGAGATGAGCTTAATTAGAATGTCCTTTAATAACAAGACTAGAATCTTAGTGGCTGAAAGCCAAGCAAACAAACAGATAAGGACCTTGGCAGCAAGTCCGACATACCTTGGCAGCAATTCAGACAAACCTTGGCAGCAATCCAACCTGCCAAGTTAGTTACGTTCTCTTTAGTCAATGCATTGACTTCTGCAAGAAGGGCGTGTCACAAGCAGTCTTTTTTATAGTCTGGAGAGGAGCCTAATGACCATCAGCTGAGTGCAATTACCTCCTGTAATTGCGTAATTGCTCCTGACCCCGAATAGCTCTTCGATGGCGTGCATCCAGGAACAACTCACTGCTGGCTTCTGGATCACTCTCCCTTGTCTCTTCTCCACTGGTCCAAGGCTCAGGCACCATTTGGTGGCCAACCAGTCTCTCTGCACCCTGCTCAGAGTCGGAACCCTGTCCAAGGTCCTCCACCTTCTCCAGAGCCGACTCAGAGGGCCCCTCACTGTCGGAGTCTGGTGGCAGCTCCAACGGCTCCTGCTGGGCCACAACACTAACCTAACTGCAGTGGTTCACTTAATAACTGTGGCAAGAACGGTTGTAAAATGGAGCAAAACTACTTAACTCTCTTTTCTGCTAAGCATCAGAAATTTTGGGCTCAATTGTCATAGGTTGAGGTCCACGTGACCTTCCCAGCCAGCTTCCAACCAACAAAACCAATGAGGAAAGCCTCATTTAAGGTTGAATTCTGAAAAGATTTAAATACCAAGTTTGCTTTGTGTGAATCTTCTTCATTATCTTCTTTACTTTTAGGTATTTGATTGATGGATACATTGGTTAGAATTATAAATTTTGGACTTTAGGATTGGGAAGAATATAACTTAAAATAAAAGAAATAATAAAGGCGAGACAACAATATTGAAAAATAATAAACTATCAAAAAATTATATTTTCAATGTTCTTCCTAGGTTTATTTTGGAAAATATTTCTGGCATTTTTATAGAAAAGCAGGTCTATTGATGTTGCTAGTAATAAGGAAAAATATAGAAATATAATGGTTTCATATGGTGGTGCAAAGAAATCAAACTAATATTTATAAGCTTATTTTCTAGCTTCATGCTCTCAGAAATGCTTTACAAAATATTTTGGATACTACTGAAAGTGGAATTCCAAACTTAGTAGTCCAACAAAGCATAACTGATTATAAACTTGAAATAAGGTGAGTAGATTAATAATTGTTCTATTATTCATTCTGTAAGTTTAAAAAAGTTATCCAGCTTAAAAAGTGTTTTGGGGGGAAAAAGGAACGGAGTCATGTTCTAATAAAAGCCAATGAACTGTTGTCATTGGAATTTTGTAAGAACCTCTTTTTCCATGAGCTATTTCAAGTATTTATCTTGTAAGGTAGATATTTTGGTTTAATTGAAACTACGTAATGGCCAGCCAGCAGAAGATTTATGACTCTCTCCTAAGCCCCTCTTTGTGTAACCCTTTGCTATGATAAAACACCTTTTCTTATGTGCCATTTCTGGGAGCAACTAGAATGGTAGGAAAAAGAAAGTGTTATGGGGACAAATCAGTTGGGACAGCTTGTCAGATCTTCCAATTAGTCCAGACTAGGAAACCAGACCAATATTGCTATTATTATAAGGTTATAGTAACAGTCTTGCAAGTGTGAATATTCTTCCCCCTTTTCTCCCTTCTATGGGAGAAGTAGGAGGATGTAGGACAACTCATTGCAACCAAATCAATATGAATGGATGAGCATGGCAGGGTGGGCATGGATGAGTGGGTGTGATTAGGTCAGCATGGATGGATGGGCATGGGGAGGCGGGTGCATTGGGTGGGCGTTGCTTCCTGGGAACAGCCAAGTCGATGCAGAACAAGTCGCCTTGGCTAACTGGATGTGGTGAAAACTCAGCACTCCACCAGTTCCTCGCCTCCTTAAACTGCTGGGAACCACACATGGAGGCAGGAACCATTTTGTCCCACACCAGTGCCACAACCTCAGAGGAAGAAAAATCCGTGAAGCCTTTTGAAGCCTGCCCAGAAGCCCAGCAGTGGTCAATCCACTGCCCCCAAGAACAACTTCCCCATCATCTGGTGCCTCCTCCCCCTCCTCCTCCCCCCCCCTCCCCCTCCTCCTCCTGGACTGTAGGCTATGAAGATCTGGATGGGGAGGAACCAGCTCCACCTGAACCCTAACAAAAGGGAGGTTTTTTTTGGCCCACCTGGATCTTGAGAGCTGTCATGTTTCATATTTTTCTCCAGACAGACAAATCCTCACCATTTCCAGATCTTTCTGTCTATACAGAACTCTGTGGGAGTGAAGAACTGAGTTTTCTCCACCATCCCCCTGCAACTTTCAAATAAACAGAAGATTGGACTGGCAGGGCAGGTGGGTGAGGGAGCTACTTGGTCTCAACCCAACAGCCATTCTGAAAAGCAGAAGTGAGACAGGTTGGGGGAAGTGAGTGGTGCAGTGGGCAGGGAGACCATCACAAGCTGGATGTCCCAGTGGGTGCAAGTTGGCAGCCCTCAGTCTGTTGGGAGCCAGGGAGTCAGGAGGGAGAAAAGGGGCAGGACGGGGAAAAGATTCCTGTCACATGCCAATGACAAAGTTGGTGGACAGGGAGACCTGGCCGATTGGAAATATTCTTTTACTCTATTTTCCCTTATCCTTCATATCTTACCTGCTTCCAAACCTTATTTTCTTTTTAGTTTTCCTCCCATATTTGCCCCTTAAGTCTTTTACTTCCTCTATTTGACTATGCAATCTAACTTTTTCTCCCATCTCTACCCTTTCCCACTGTCTAATTCCAGAACTATCCATTCCACCTCCTTATCTCTTTTCCCCAGATCTCTTCCAGTTTCCCATTCCCTTTTTAAATCTTTTACATTATTTTCCTTCTTTTTTAGTTCCTTAATCACTATTCATTTTGCCAACATTTCCTCCTTGTTATCTTCTTCTTGCTGATTTATCTTCACTTCCCCCACTGTTTCTTCTGGTAGCTCCATTCTTTCTTCCTTGTTCTGATCATTGTCCTTTATTCTTTGTATTAAATTTGTGCCCCATCCACCTGGTCATGCCTACCTATCTGCACTGACTCATCTGTGCCGACCTGGCCAATGTGAGTCGTCCCATTCCAGAACTAGGAAGTGTTTTGCTTGAGACATTTTTTCAATTGTTGTTCTGGCCCAGACTCAGATTTTTTAAAAAAAATCAGAATATGGCTTTGACTACGACTGTTCCTTTTGTTCTTCAAGGTTATTCCTCCTGCCCAATATAATATAAGCACTAAAGTTCCCAGGCCACATCTTGCTTGGTCCTAAAGATTTTGCCAGTTTTCAGGGAAGCCATGGACAAAATAAGATAGAGACTGTAGTGAGAATAGGGAGTGTCAGTTTTGCTTCAGTGGTAGTTTCTGCTTGAGTTAGATGGCACTATGCTTCTGCAGAGATAAAATCATGACTGCACCTATATAGCTTCCTGCCACTATCCCAGGGACCTTATTACGTTCCCAGAAAAGTAAGGTGCATCTTCTTGGCAACCTGGTTATTAATTGATTTGGGATTCGATAATCTGACCTGCTACACTATAGCTGTGATTATAGGCTATTTCAATATTGCTAATGTTATTTGATGTATATTAATGTACCGTATATATTCCCTGCAATGAAATATCTGTATTCATGAGCAGGAAAACAAGAAGACTTCGCGATAATGAGCAAGAAAAAGATCGAGCATTGCTGAAAGCCATGATTAAAGTCTGGAAAGAAATAAAATCCATGCGTGATTTTCAGAAGTTTATTAACACACCCCTGAAGCTCTTCATGAGAAAGTAAGGTGTTACATTATTTAATATATTAAATTTGGGGCTTTTCTGCATACATTGCTTCTGACTTAAATCTAAGGCTTGGATCTCATTGAGATGATAAACAGGTAGTCCTTGACTTACAACAGTTTACTTAAGGATGGTTAGAAATTACTAGAGCACTGAAAAAAGTGACATGACCATTTTCACACATATGACTGTTGCAGCATCCCTTGGTCATTAGGATGCTTGACAACTGACTTACATTTATGATGTTTGCAGTGTCCCAGGGTCATGTGATCATCTTTTATGACCTTTTTCTGTTTGTTTTTTTAAATATAATTTTTATTTTTAAATCTATATCAGTATCAATACATGAACAGTGTGGTCTCTGGGTATAATTCATTTTGTTCCAAATAACAATAATAGCATTAATATTTGTTACATGAATTAAACTTGTAACATCCTATTATATATATATATATATATATATATATATATATATATATATATATATATATATATATATATATATATATATATATATATATATATATATATATATATATATATATATATATATTTGTTTTATAATAATTATTCAGTATGTCAGTGTTCCATTTTAATGCCAATAGTATATTATTTAAGCATACATAGTTATTCTGACCCCCCCATATCCTACACCAAAGCACGCCGAGACAAAGATACTTCCATGATTTATTGATACACAGACAGGCCCTTGGAAGCAATCCAGCACAGTCCAGGCCTTGGCAGCAATCCAGCACAGACTAACCGTGGCAGCAATCCAGCCTGCCAAGCTAGCCACGTATTAGTCAATATGTTGACTCCTGCAAAAGGGTGTGTGCACAATCATTCCTTTTATAGTCTTGAGAGGAGCCTAATTACCACTGGCTGAGTGCAATTACCTCCTGTAACTGCGTAACTGTTCCTTACGCCTATTAGCTCTCCGGTGTCGTGCATCCAGGAACAACTCCCTTAGCTCCTCCCCAATGCTCCAATGCATGACATCACGATCACAGTCCCTTGTCTCCTCCCCACTGGTTCAAGGCTCAGGCATCTCCTGGTGGCCAATCAGCCTCTCTGCGCCCTGCTCGGAGTCAGAACCCTGTCCAGGGTCCTCCACATCCTCCAGAGCCGACTCATAGGGCCCCTCGCTGTCGGAGTCTGGTGGCAGCTCCAACGGCTCCTGCTGGGCCACAACACATATTAATATCATCCTCTGACTGCTAATCTTTCCATCCAATTATTACTCATATTCTATCATGTAAAAATTATGTTAAATATGTTAACCCTTATTTCTTATTTCTGCCTCTATTCCAAATTCTAGTCAGGTCATCATTACTTAACCTAGTGTTTATATTAAGACATAGTCCTTCATTATTGGTTGTTCAATATTTCAATACGCCATTCTAATGACAATTATTATTTGGATATACATAATAATACTATCTTTCAACCTCCAATCTTTCATGATCAATGTTGATCATGTGAAAAATGCAACACATATTAGAATGTAATATACCAACATTGTTTTTTATTTATGGCTTCAATTTTATTACTATTTAAAGGGAAGATGTTGACCTGAAGTTGGATGAGAAGGCCTATGAGGCAGAAATTCAGGCTGAAATAGCTGAATTACTAGAAGAAAATAGTGAACAGTATGAAAAGAAAATGGACGAATATAAAACTGAACTTCGGGCATGGAAAACATGGAAGAAAGCACAGGTTTGAGTCAGCATCTTTGTGGGTGGGAAGTGTTTTTTGTTCACATATGTTGGCTAATGTGGGAAAGAGATTAGGCATGGGCTTAGTTGTCTAGCACAGTGTTTCTCAACTCTGGTAACTTTAAAACACGTGTACTTCAACAGCCTTCTAGACGGATCATTCTAGGAGTTGAAGTCCACACAACTTAATGACACCATAGTCGGGAAAGGCTGGTCAAGTGACATAGATTAGAATGAATTATTTTTTGCATTCTGTCCTTTCAGACTGTCACAATGTTAACGTAGGCAAGAGTCAAATCTACTTACAATCCTTTCCATATGAAACGAATCAACACAGCAGGGTAATTTCTATGATCATTTACCATGATTGTCAAATGCTAGTGGCAGTTTGTTTCAATACTAGATTCAACCCCCCCCCCTCACACAAGCTCAGTCTGTCTATCAGCCCAGTCTTTCTTTTTTTTTATTGTTTAAAAGTTTTTATTTTCCATTTTTTCATTTTCATACACTCACATATATACTGTGCATAGCCGGCGCCGTACAACATTAAACAATAATCGCAGCAATTCCTCTTGTCAACAATACCCCCCCAAAATACAAACCCAATATACCTCTTCCCCTCTCCATCTTTCTTCCACCCCCCTCCAACTTTCTATCTTCCCTCCATCATCCCCCTCTACCCTACTTCCCCTCCCCCTCTACCACTCCTCTCTCCCGATCCACTCCCTCCCTTCCTTCTCACCCTCCCTCCCATCCTCTCTCCCGTCCCTCTCTACCCGTCTTTCTTCTATTCCACTCCTCCTCCCCTTGGTGTATTTCCACTATATGTCAGTGTACTTAACTTATCCTATTTTTACAGAGAAATTATAGAAAAACAGTATACATGTGAAGTCACATTACATTGAAATCTAACCTAGTATATATCCCTCCCTCCCCCACCCTCCTCCCCAACCCCCCAACCCCCTCCCCCCCGACTTCCCAGAGCCCGTACATGGTATAGATTTTTAACAAACACAGTCTAAAATATATTGAGAGAGAAAAATAAATAAAAAAGCCCAGTCTTTCTAAGAGAATTATAGCAATCTAAAAAAATAAAAGTGCTTTGTATATTTTTCTTCAGCTTCTGAAAGAAAAGCAGAATATACTGTATATCTAAAAAATAATGGTGTTCTACATTGAAGCCACTTTAAACCCAAAGGTGCCTTTCCGAAAGGCAACTGGACTTTCTTGTTTTTTACTTTGAAAATGTTTTGCTTCTCATCTATGAAGCTTCTTCAGGTCCCTTCTTCTTGATGAGAAGTGAAACATTTTCAGAGAAAAACCCAAGAAATCCAGTTGCCTTTTGGAAAAGAAAGCACCTTTGGGACAACCATGTTCTGGATGATTGAGAATCTCCATCGACATTAAGCCATTTTAAAGGATAAAGTCCCGTTAAAGTCCTGTTTATTTGTAGGAATTTATCTAAATTCTAAGATTAAAAAAAACAAGTAAACTTCTAATAATAGAATAACTGTAGTAAAAATTAGTAACATCCAGCCACCAATTGAATTATTTATCACATTCATTTATCAAATTAGAGGAAAAAATGGTCAGTCCAGCAAAACCCATGCATGAGAGATCCACCAAAAACAAATACATCTTTTCACCCTTATAGAAAAACCAAAAGAAACAAAAGAAGAAATCAAGTCAACACTTGGAAGATGAAGAATCTGAGCAAATGGAGGAACCTTTGAAACCTCTTCCACCTCCCCCAATTGACCAACAGCAGGTGGAGTTGCAAGTTCGCAGAAAAGCTGCTGAGAACAGAAGGCAGCCTGGAGAACCCATTCTAATCCCTGAATTAAGCTTGGTGGGGAGCATCACTCCGAATGAGGCTTGTCCTAGGTGAGCCGAATTAGCATAACATCAAAGTATCACTAGAATATAGTCACAATTAAAAGCAGTTAATTAAAAGGTAACGATGTGTAATTTTATTTTGGGGAAAGAGCCTGTGCTTTAGAACTTTTATAATTTTGTGGGGGGGGGGTTCGGGGTTAAAGATGTGAAAAATGGATTGCACACACTGCATAGAGTGAAGATTATCTTATTTTAAACGCATGTTTTAGTTATCAAAACCCTATGAAACATCTCAAAGACAAGACTGTCCGGACTTGATGGAAGTTAAGCAATATATAAAATGAATAAATTATTTTGATTGGTCATGCAGTCAGTCAGTTGTTTAGACAGGATTTGGCAATTTTTTCCACCTGTCAAGTCTTTTCCAAGGACATGAGATAAGCAGGTGTTCATGTTTGATAGTGTTAAATTGTCGCAGGATCTAAGCTGTTCCGAATAAAACTGTCTTTTGCAATTGATTGATCTTTATGTTGTCTGGGGTGTTTATAGTGTTCAAATGGTGTTCCAGTTGTTTTGTTTTTTACACTCAAGGTGCCTCTTACTATTGGTTCTACTTTTGCTTTCTTTTGGCACAATCATTATATTTCTATTTTGTTATCTTAATTCTTTCTCTTCTCTTCTTTATTATTATACATGTTTTATTTACTTGTTGTTAACCTGTTTGTAGAACTGAAGTTGCAAGACGTGAAGATGTGAAGAAAAGGTCTATCTTCTTAAAAATTCTTTTGAATTCCAAAGAGGTGTCTAGAACAGTTTCTCGACAGATGAGCTCAGACTTTAGAATTCATGTTGGACAGATTTTTAATGTGCAAATATTCAACTGGCCAGAGAGTTTAAAATTGCAGGTAAGTTATTGTGTTAAACACATAGAGAAACAGTAGAATGTAAATATTCTTATCAGTTCACCGACAAATGCACGCTCAACAAAACCGTGCCGACGAAACCGCGGCGAGAAAACCGCGAGTTCTAAATCACACCAACGAATGAGCGCAGAAGCGCACCAACAACAGCGCGCCGACAAAAGCGCACCTTCAACAAACAAGTAATAACCGCGAGTTCTAAACCTAACCCTAAACCTAAACCTAACCCTAACCCTGAACCTAATCCTAAACCTAACCCTGAACCTAACCCTGAACCTAACCCTTCCCTTAACTGAAATCACGCTTTGGTGGGCACGGTTTTGTCGCCGTTTTGTTGTGGGCGCTTGTATGACCTCACGGTTTTTCGCCGTAGTTTTGTCAGCGTGCTTTTGTCGTGCACGCATTTGTCGGGTCACGATTCTTATCTATGTCAAGAGTTCTGAAGAAATCCTAACTTCACTCGTTTAGATTTAGTTTCCACAGAGGAACTTGAGTAATTTATTTTATCCATGGATTTGAATGATAGAAGGTTCTTTTCATAGTGAAATTCTGTTCATGGACAAGGCTAACCTCACTTTCTTGTATGGGATATAGATGGCATGCTCAATTTTTCTTGCTTTTATTTTTATTTTTTTTGTACTTCTACACTACTTCGATGGCAGTTTGAACCACTATCTATTTCCAACAAAATTCTTCAAAACTTTCACCCCAACTAGTTATATATATGCAATGGTAAAGAGTTTGTAAAGCATAAATGTCAATACTTTCCTGTTAATTTAATAGCATTCCTTTGAACCGCTGGCGTTTCCTCCACAGTTGCTGATTTTGGAGTCCATGATCTAGTGGCTTTTGCATCTCAAGAGCTGGATTTTCAGACGAGAATCACTTTCTCTGCTTTCACTTATCAGGGAAAGGGAGCCCATCCAATTACCATTCTAGTATATCCCAAGCTAGAGCATATTTTTACAGTGTAGCCCTGATATTATGATACATAATGAGAGACAAGCAATTCTAACTTATGCCATCCTTCTCCAGTCTCTTGAAATGCATGTACTTATTAATGGCCATGAGAATATATTTGAAAAAAGGATGTAAATTAAATATAATTACCAAGCACTCAAAGTGATTAGGGTTTGGAATACTTTCTTCCCTTTATTACAGGTTTATGAAACAATTGGACATGGCAGTGCTAACTTGTTAATGGAAGTATTTGTGCCTATCCCGGAGACGACTGTCCTGACAGGAAGAGCTCCAATAGAAGAAATTGAATTCAGCAGTGACCATTGTGTAACACTGGACCATGAAGGAGTGGGCAGTGGTACAGAGATTGTTCCGTTTCTTATTTGTTCATGTTCAGAAGATTGTAAACCAGCTAACATAGTTGACAGAGTATGGCTTTAGTGCTAAGTTCAAATACTTATACAGTATGTCCATAGACTTAACTGTCATCTCGTAGGCAACTTGAGGTGTTCAGCTTCACAACCACCTTTGATAGCTCTCCAAAACCGTGACCCGTCAAAACCGTGTTCGACTAAACCACGCCCAATTAAACCACGTTTCTGACGTCATCAACAGGGCGACAACAGCCAGCGCAGAGAAAGAAGGGCACTTTAAATAGCGCTTTGAAAGCAAGCCGATTCAACTTAAGGTAAGGGTTAGGTTTAGGGTTAGTTAGGTTAAGGGTTAGGGTTAGGTTTAGGGTTAGGTTAAGGGTTAGGTTTAGGGTTAGGTTAAGGGTTAGGGTTAGGGTTAGGGTTAGGTTAAGGGTTAGGGTTAGGGTTAGGTTTAGGATTAGGTTTAGGGGGGTTAGGTTTAGGTTTAGGGGTTAATTTTAGGTTTAGGGTTTACAGCGTGCTTCTGTCTCCATGCTGTTGTCGCCCTGTTGATGACATCAGCGACGTGGTTTAGTCGGGCGTGGTTTAGTCGAGCGCGGTTTTGTGGGCGAACCCTCCAAAACTTGCTGAAAACTGGTTTCCTTCCTTCCCTCCTTCCTTCCTTCCTTCCTTCCTTCCTTCCTTCCTTCCTTCCTTCCTTCCTTCCTTCCTTCCTCCGTCCCTCCCTCCCTCCCTCCCTCCCTCCCTCCCTCCCTCCCTCTAAGGCAGTGGTTCCCAAACTTGGCAACTTTAAGACTTGTGGACTTCAACTCCCAGAATTCTCCAGCCAGCAGAGCAGAATTCTGGGAATTGAAGTCCACAAATCTTAAAGTTGCCAAGTTTGGGAACCACTGCTCTAAGGAAAAATACAATAGCATTAAAGACTATGCAAACCAAATATTTTTATTGGTTCAAAAGAACACAAACCGTGGTTGATTTGTCAGATCTGAGCAGAACTTTTTGACTTCTTCTTGCAGGGGTTCCATTTTCATTTGAAGCAGATGGTAGTAATAATATGATTTTAATGACTTCTGGTAAAGTGTCATGCAGTGTGTCCTGGGCAGTTGGAGCAAATGGGATACCACTGGTTCCTCCGGTGTCACAGAAGAACTCTGCTCTTTCAAGGTAGTCAACTTCAACAGAGTTCAATTCAACGTCCTCCATAAGCCCTTTCTTTCCTAGGGAGAGAAAAAAAAAAACCTCTGTCAGGCTTCATAATTTTTGGAATCATTGTTTTAGCCAGATGTTGAATTATATTTTAAGTTTTGTATGCATGTATCAGCTGACCATTATTGACTCTTGAACTACTCCGTACTGGCATTGTGTATTATTTAAAGTACAATGATATTTCATTGAATAAAAATACTTCAGATTTATTTTCTCTTTATTAACTTACCATGAGCTTGTTAAAGAATACACATCTTCAACAGTAGTGAGTCTTGTGAAATGATGTGATGTGATTGTAAAGCTGTGTGTAAATTTTATTTGAAACGGCAAATTAATGAACTTATACAAAATTGACAATCCGTAACTAGGATCACCAACATAGAGATTCTTTCATTTCTTTTTCTTTCTTCCAAAATATTTGGAAGACTTATTTTAACCAATTGTTTTTACTCTTATGTCAAAATTTCAGGTCCTTAAAAAAAGTGGATGCTATTACATCAATTGGCACATCTGGATTAACTGACATGAAGAAGTTAGCCAAGTGGGTGACTGAAACAAAACTTGATCCTAACGATCCAAGCAACGCAGCCCTGATGCAGTTTTTAAAAGTAAGAACTTTCTATCATTCATGATGCTGAACTTCCAGATATTTTTATCCTACATTTTCCCCAAGCCTCAGCTGAAAAGTTAGTGATGCAGGTTATTATAATTAATAGGCAGGTGATTCTTCCTTTTGGCATATTCCTTACACGTGTGCACAGATGGTTGTCTTGGATGCATTGAATGTTTCATTAGAAAATGGGTCTGGGCTTTGACCCTAATTCTTTATTCTGTAACACAGATGCAAATTCTAAAGTTGGAACACAAAGGCGGTTCCACCACAAATGCGCGCACAACAAAAGCGCGCCTGACTAAACCGCGGTGTCTAAACCGCGGTGACAAAACCGCGCGATGAATGAGCGACTAATTAGCCCTAAAGCGCGCCGACAAAAGCGCGCCGACAGAAGCGCGCTGTTATGTAACCCTAAACCTAACCCTAAACCTAACCCTAAACCTAACCCTAAACCCAACCCTAAACCTAACCCTAAACCTAACCCTAAACCTAAATGTAAATCTTACCTTAAATTAAATCGCGCTTCTGTCGGCGCGCTTTTGACATCACGGTTTTAGTGCCGCGGTGTTGTCGGCACGCTTATGATGTTCACGCTTTTGTCGGGTCACGCACAAAGGCAGGCCCAGATAGGTCACTGATTCCATCCCTGGAGGTTACTGGTATGATTTACCATTGTTGTTTTCTTCCTTCTTCCAGAGGACTTGTTATGATATTGCTAAAACATCTAATAACCTCAAGTTAGAAATTAGAAGATAAGTTGAACAAGGATCCAGGGGGTTAGCTTTATTGTTTATTTCTGTAAAAGTGTAGTGATTTTTTTACATGTAATGCAATTCCAGCTCCTCTTTTGTTAGGTGTGTTTCGTTTGAACAATTTATATCCTAGCTGTGTGTTTCAATCAATTTATATCCTAATTGTGTGTTCCAATCATGGGATCCATCTCATCAATACTCCCATATTGTATTTCCCTTCATGTACTAGAACTTCAACCTCTCCCTGTTGGTCCCTCTTATTACGAACATTGGTATACAGCAGTGGTGGGTTTCAAAACTTTGAAACTTTGCAACTTTAATAAGATTTGTATGCCGCCCACTCCCTAGAACCTACTCTGTGGGTGTGGCCTTCTTTGTGGGAGTGGCTTGCTGGCCATGTGACCAGGTGGGAGTGGCCTGCTGCCCATGTGACTGGGTGGGAGTGGCCAAGTTGATGTCACTGAATTCTTTGCCCCAATGGATGAACTACAATAGTATTAAAATAAGTACAAAAACAATAAAAGAGCTACTTACAGCAGAAAGATTACTGTTCTTGCCAGTCTTCAGTATCACTGACTTCAGTGAATGGGCTGCACAAAGAAGAGACACAGAAATGAACTCTTCATTGCCATAATTGGGATGAAACCAGCACACAAAACAATAAAGACAGCTACTTACAGAGGGAAGATTACTGCCTTGCTGGTCTTCTGCACCACCACCTCACCACCTTGCTCCAATAACCTGCACAAAGGAGAGACACAGAAAGCAAGACTTTACTATCTCAAGGATGAACCCAGCACAGATCACACCCTGCAATAAAGACAGCTACTTACAGAGGAAGGATCACTGGTTTCCTCACTGAGAGGAATGTTGGCCGTTGGCGCCTCGCTTTTAAACAGGTCGCCTCCAGCCCGCTCACTGATTGGCTGGACTCCAGTCTCCAGCCAATCAATGAGCGTCGGGCTGGGCTAGCCTAATTTAGTGGGGACAGGTGGGGGAGCAAGCAAGCTGGTACAGGACGGCAAGGGCGATATCAAGCGACAGGGCCGATGCCAGCGTTCCCGAAAGTTACTTACTTCCGGGTCCACCGACCAACTGGTTCGCATGAACCGGTGCAGACTGGTAGAAACCCACCACTGGGTCAATTCTAGTTTGTAATGCATTGTTTATGCAAGCTTGTGTAGGAACATTCGCTGCAAATAGTAGAAATGAGGAAAACACTCATGGAGAATAAAATGATTTTCAGTTGATAATTAACGTCTCTAAGTCCACATCACATAATTTCTTTAGTGTACTTACATTTTAGCACCATCACTTGTTGATATACAAGTAGAGATCCCCTCCCTTCTTTTTACTGGATGTTTCTGCAATTCTGTCTGCCCTCGGTATCTGAAACCCTGGGATATGCAGGCTGCTATAATCAATTGACTCATTTAGCCAGGTTATTTATTTATTTAGTGTATGGCAAATACATGGACTTATAGTAGTTCAAATATTAACGTCCAATCCACCCTGCCATTCAAGAACAGGGTGGTCTATGTTGAAAAAATCAGACATTGGGCCGATGTAAGCTTTTGATGGACTTTTGGACACAATGTGATGGATATTTTGTCGAGGAGCACAGCCACACTGAGGGGTAGAGACAAGACCCCACTTAAACAATGAGTCCTGGTAGATACCATGTTGGGTACGGATGCAGTTCAGAGTTGATCAATGTCATTTTGTTTAGCCATTGCCATGTATTTAGAGAGCCAGGAGTTCTACAAAGATGTTTGACTGCCAAATGTCATTAACTCAATTCTTCAATGCAGTCTGGCTGCCAATTGTTGCTTTAGTTGCTTTAGTTGTACTTGGCCACCAAAGAATGTTCTGTTCTGTTCTAGTCTATGCCACACCATGCCGTGATACTCTACTCCACTCTACTCCCCTCCAACTAATCTATTCTTTGTCACGTTGCTCACAGAATCACTGTGTGTGTGAATATACACATACATACATATACACAACTAAAAAACCTACTTACACTTTTCTTTAAGTATATAAGCCTTTTTGTTTTTCAGATTACTCCATGTGGTGATTCTTCCATCCCAGATTTCCTTCGACTGGAGCAATTGCAGCAAGAATTTAATTTTGTTTCTGATGAGGAATTTAATATGTCCAAAAGATTTTGGCTTCTTGAGCTCAGAAAGAATGAAGTAGCTGAATTTCAAAATTATAAATTTGTTCCTTTATTGGAAAGAGAGATCAGTGAAAAATTTTTGCAGGTAAGAAATCATTCTAAAAATTGTTATTAGAATTTATTGACAACAAAACTTCCCATCTTAGTTTCAGTTTTTTTGAGATCACTGCAACTTTAATTTAACAATTTTAGAAAATTTGCAAAGAAAACTTATGATATTATTTTAATCACAAAACTTCCAAGCTTGGAATGAGCAAATTTTTGAATAAAACTCTTCCAGAGCTAGATAGGACAGGGCCTTACAGTGGACTGGTGTCTAAATGGTGTTGTGTTTTACTAAATAGTTTTATGCATACTTTAAAAAAAATGAAGTGGGAGATAAGGGTAGAAAAAGAAAATATTAAATCTTTAACTTGCCAAACCCTTCAAATCTTCCCATTTAATAGAAGATGTTAAGACTCTAGAAAGAGTGCAGAGAAGAGAAATAAAGATGGTTATGGTACTGGAAAATAAATTGTATGATGAACTGGTTGCAGGAACTGGGTCCTTGAAGTCTAACAAAGAGAAGGACTAGGATTCATATGATAACAGTGTTTCAGTACTTGAGGGGCTGTCACAGAGAATAAAGACCTATTTTCCAAAGCACCCAAGGTAGGACAAGAATTAATAAGTGAAAGATCATAAAAGAGACACATAACAGCTTGCCTCCAGAAGTTGGTGGTTCTCCATCACTGGAGGTTTTCAAGAAGACATTGCACAAGCATTTGTCCAAAATGGTATAGGATCACCAGCTCAAGCAGGGTTTGGAGTAGAAAACCTCTAAGGCAGGGGTCCTCAAACTTTTTAAAAGTTTCCCCCCAAAAGACTGCAGATGAAACCAGTTTTTTCCTTAAACCTAAGACAAAGCCACTGGAATAAAAACCATCAAGGCATTGTGGGAAGTATTAGCATAAAGTACAGTGCCAGAAACCTCACAGAACCAGAAACCACAGAAAACAGTGCCAAGAAACTCAAGCCAGCCCTTCCCTCTTTTAAGAAAACCCCAGGCCAGGGGTCCTCAAACTTTTTAAACGGGCCAATTCACGCTCCTTCAGACTGTTGGGGGTCTGGACTGGCTAGGTGGGTGTGGCTAGGTGGCCATGTGACTGGATGGGCGTGGCTAGGTGGCCATGTGACTGGGTGGGCATGGCCAATTTAGCAGTTCATTTTGCCTTTGTCCTTCCTAAGCTGTACTTCCTTAGGAAACCCAAGGAATCTATTTATTTAATAAGACTCCCCCCAAGGGAAAAAGAGCACACGCTTTCTTGCCACTTGCCTAATTTCAGTACAACAGCAGTTTCAGGCTTCTTAAAATAGGCCATTAAAAAAAGGATAAAACAAACAGGATTTCCTTCAAAATAACTCCTGATTATATGTTTCAGAAGACCACACAATAAACCAGCCTGAGAACTGCACCAATTAAGACTGCAACTAAAAAACCCAAGATTTGGGAAAGAGAATCACATAAAATCCATTAGCATTGCATTTCTCCGAATGCACCTTATATCTTTATTTTATGTATTTTAAATTGATTTCTGATGCATTTAATTTATGGGATTATCTTTTATTACTATTTCCAGCAATATTAATCTGCATTTCTTACTTTATTTAAAATGAACAGATTTCAAATTATATAAATCCCATTGAGATAGTCTGTAGCCAAACACAACCCCCACCAATGCGCTTTCTCTTTCACACACCAATCTGCTTTAAAAGGTAAACATTATATATAAAGTAAATGTTACAGGCAATACCTTAATGCTAATTAAATCTAAAAGAGGCCAGATCAGGAGGACTGATCAGAAAGTGACTCCTTGATAACTAAGGACAGGTCCACCTGAAGTTGCATTTAGAATTGGAGGGGTGACAGAGAAAGAAAAGAAAAGCTCTTAAGTTAAATAGGCTTACTCTGATAATTACACAGCTAATCAATTTAGGTCAGGGAACACAGGCTATGAAACAACAACAACAACAACAAAAACCTCCCCCAGGTTGCTGCTTCTGAATTAAAGCAATTAAGCAGGGAAGTCAGACTGTGAAAGATCCTTAGCAGAATGTTCACCTTTGCAACCAATTAACCAACCACACACACCAGTGATGTGCGGTGAGGTTTATGGCTGGTGAGGCACTAACGGGTTTCACACTTTTTTAGACTTGTGGACTTCAACTCCCAGAATTCCACAGCCAGGCATGCTCAGTTCCAATTTAAAGCGACAGCATTTGTTTTTCTCCTTTACAAAAAAGTTTTCCATCATTCTTTTTCTTCTCCCCCCCTTCCTCCCTCTCTCCCACCCTCCCCCCTCTCTCAAACAGACACATGCACACAGAGAAGTTGGATCCCTCTCTCACTCACTCAATCTCAAACAAGCACAGAAGTTGGATTGGATATATTTTCCAATGGCTTGAAAGCAGCTCCTCTGCCACCCCCCCATTCCCCTGCTGCCTTCCAATCTGACCCTTTGATTGCAGGTGGAGCCACATTGCCTTTTCAAACTTGTAATCAGTGAAGCTGGGCTTATATACTTTTATCCAGGTGTGTGTGTGTGTGTGTGTGTGTGTGTGTGTGTGTGTGTGAAAGCAACATAGCTCTGCATGCAATCACATACCCTTTCCAGCTGTTTCAGAGAGGATTTCAACTCTGCTCTTGCCTGCCATCATGAAAAGAAAAAAAATGTAAAAGGAAAAAGACAAGAGCTGAAAGCTGAGCTAGTTGCTGACAGAGTCACCGTGTGGATGACTCTGCTTAACTGTTTAAAAAAGCCTCTAAAAAAGCCGACAAAAAAAAAGCCGACAGGAGGAGGCAGGAGAATGACGTGCCTCATCTACATCAGGATTTTCAGCTTTTAACCCTTCCTTGCTTAGCTCTGCTGGAGTGATCATAAAGTCAGACTAGATGAGGCACCTCATTCTCCCGCCTCCTCCTGTCATTTTTTAGAGGCTTTTTTAAACAGTGAAGCACTAAGCAGAGTCATCCACTGTGACTATGGCAGCAACTAGCTCAGCCTTTTTCCTTTTACATTTTCTTTTCTTTTCATGAGGACAATGGTGAGGCTCTGCCTCCCCTGCCTCTTCTGACTGCACGCCTCTGACACGCACACAGAGAAGACGAATCCAAAGTCAGAGAAGGGACCTTTACAATTCTCCCAGACCAGAAACAAAGCTCCCAGAGCTGGAGAGCTACACTTGCAGTAGAATAGGAAGAAAAACTTCACTTTTAAAAATACATGGAGAAACCCCCTCCTCCTCTCCCTGTGGCTGCTTCTGAACTAAAAAAGCTAGCAATTGAGCAGGGAAGCTAGAGTGGGAGAGATCAAATGCCCCCTTTTGCTTCCTTCCTTTCCAGCAAGCCGCAGTTTGCAGGCTCTGAAATTTACCTTTACTTTCTGCCTTTGTCCGCTTTCCAGCTAAGGAATGCTGCTTCTTTTGCTGCCTCCCCACAAAAAGAACTTCTCTTTCTTTCTCCTTCCTTCCTTCCTTCCTTCTCTTCTTCCTTCCTACCTTCCCTGTTTGCCTCCTTCTCATTTGCATCTCCTTCCAGAGTTTGGCAATGCTGCCGGCTGTGACTTTCCCATGTGGGTGGGGAGAGGGCGGTCCTAGTGAAAGGGAAGCCACACAGACTGCAATGCTGGGCCTTTTTGGCCTTCCCAGCCCCCAGAAGCATCTGCCAGCCAAAAATGGCTGCGTTTTGGCCTCCCCCTTGTCTCCAGTAGCTCTCTGTCTTACCTTCCACTTCCAGCTCGCAAAAGTAAACCCTATGCTCGGCGGAAGGGTGTGGACCCCCAGGTGGGTGGGCAATGTGGGCGGGGCAGCCTCGTGGTCCTGTGCGGGCCAGTTTAATGGTTTCAGTGGGGGGTATCCAGCCCGCAAGCTGTAGTTTGAGGACCCTCTAAGATACCATCCAACAGTGTTATTTTATGTTCATATGTTCTATGTTTATAGATAAATGTATTGGATAGTCCCAGTTAATAACAGTTACAGCTGAACCTGTGATATGAATTCAGGCATTATCTCCAATATTGGAGTCATTTCATTTCATTTCATTTATTAAATTTATAGGCCGCCCAATCCCGGAGGACTCCGGGCGGCTTACAACGAAAGAAGAAAAACAGAAAAGCAAAATAAGTAAAAAAAATAGTTTAAAATTCACAACACACATACATTCTAATCGGGGCTGGACCTTAACACTAAGGTCAACAGCCCCAGGCCTGCCGGAACAGCCAGGTTTTAACGGCTTTCCTGAAGGCCATGAGAGTGGGTAAGGTCGAGAGCTCTGGGGGTAGCTGATTCCACAGGGTCGGAGCAGCCACAGAGAAGGCTCTCCTCCGGGGGCCCGCCAGCCGACACTGACTGGTTGATGGTATCCGAAGGAGGCCCACCCTGTGGGATCTTATCGGCCGTTGGGAGGTGTATGGCAGTAGGCGGTCTCGTAGATAGGCTGGTCCTAAGCCATGTAGGGCTTTAAAGGTAATAACCAACACCAGCCAAGTCCTTAATTCTCATTTTCAATCATTTTAAACCCAGAGCTCAAGATGTTCTTAAGTTTTTCTCCTTTTAAGCTACTGTAGAATGTCTAAAAACTTTATTTTACTTGGCAGGGGAAAGGGATGATGAGCTTGCAGCTTTTGGTTTTTCTTCTGAACTGATTTTCTTCTGATGGCTTTTTAATACCTACTGGCAGGAGAAAGCTGAAGGAGAAGAAAAGACAACACAATATGTGTTTTTGAAAGACAGAGGTCTAAAGGGCTTTCATTGATATAAGTCATGGTGGTGACTCTTTTTCAGGACTATGAGAAAAGATTGCAGAAGAAGGATGCCATTGATACTAAGGATTATTCAGATGACCACAGAGCAATTGTTGCAAAGTACATGGAAAAGGTAGGGTTTTTAAATGTAGTTAATAAATACATATGCAAAATATACTTGGAAATATTTTGGAAAAATTCTAGACTTAATCATAACCCTAAGTAATTGGAAGTATCATAATTGATGGCAAGATGGATGGTGTATACATTTAATAAATAGGTAAAAATATTTGGAAATATTTTGTGTATATCTCTCAAAATATGTGATAAATCTTTATGAGTTGTAAAACAACAAGATGTGTATTGAATCAAACCATTTTACTAAATATTAAAAATACATTCAATGTTAATTTATAATAGAAATAAATAATGCAAATATTTCCTGTAAATTATCTCTGCCACTTCATTGCCTATGTCACCATATTCTGAGGTCTAAGGAAACCAGGGAAGTTAAAGGCCAAATTATAAAAACACTTTTGCATCTCAAGCATGTTTTTTCTTGTTTTGTTTTAATGCAAGATATATGGACTAAGAACAGCAGTGTGGATTTTCTCTTCGAGGACAAAAAGAATAAGTCTGTAATGGCTCCTCTCCTAACTTGAGAAAGTAAAGACTCTTGAAACGGATTATTTCAAAAGGAACCTTTAATCAAGCAGGATGGAAACCATTAGAAGGAAAACAGCATCTGAAAACCTTTAGGCCATGCAAATGGGATTAAGCTGATAATGACCCCTCCCCTTTGTTTGAATGCAGATTCTGACCAATACACAAGTGTGAAGATGCTTCCTTAACTCTTCTGCTCTGGGAGTCAATAAAACACACGTTCCCATGGCTATCTCTAGTTAGACATCAAAGTTATATATCCCACATGGCTACCATAAACATCCCTCCAGAGATGTTGGGACCTTCAGTCTCCTGGTGACAGGAAACCAGTTGTAAAGTTGTAAAACTCAGTTGTTTCAGATGTAGCTAATGATTTAACTCTGAGGCTCCCCTCCTCCCAGTTGAATGGCACTATCACTTTTAGGGATCTGACAAAGTCCATTAAGAAAGGACAAGCTGTTACAAGTTGGATACATCTCTGCAACTTCTAAATATGCAAATTAAATTTTTTTTCCTTAAAAACTACACACCAGATTCATTCCCAATTTCAGTATCTTAGTCAGTCTGCAAACTGGCCTAATCTGCCCTTTTTAATTGCTCTTGTACATCACCCTACCCAAGTCTTACCTGCTTATGATTATTTTCTGTTTTTAAGAGAAAATTAGAAAGTGCGATCTAAAATGAAAGAATGGTAGGACTGAATGAGTCCTATAGACTTTTGGCTTGATTGTTTTATCCCAAAATCAGTCTTTAAGAAAAAGAACAAAAGGGGCTGATGTAGCGACGTCACGATGTGCAATCTTGGTGCTCCAAGATCGCAGTCGATATTTCTGCCGCTGGACGGTCCATTTGGACCTAAACCATCCTGCAGAGACAGTGATTGAGAAGGGCACCTCCTGCTGATCTCAGGCACCCCTGTGTATTTTAATTATGTGTACTGTTGTTTATGTTCCCTTTCCCCTCTGAGTTGTTTGCCGCCCTGAGTCCCTCCTGGAGAAGGGCGGCATACAAATAAACCAAATACAAATACAAATACCCCGCAAAGTCCCTGAAAGATCCAGGAATAGTCTTTTTTTCTGGCGATAGAAACGCAGCCAATGAAGTTGCTGAAGTTGGGACAGCTCCAGAACAGGAAGAAAGCAAAAAGGGAAAGTGTGTCAAATTGGTGAGGAAATTTTATTATTAGAAAAAGAGACTACCCCCCCCTCCAAAAAAAATTAAGTTAATTTAAAATGGAAGCTAGAAGACTGTAAGCGGAGAAATTAATCTGCATGAAACTTAGTGTGTTATCCTGTTTCTATTTTTTTTTCATGGATGGAATTTTTGCAAAGGTTCCCTATTTTTTAAACTGAATGGATTGATTTTTTCTTCTTTTTCACTTATGTTTACGCCTATGGATTAAAATTTTCCTTTTTTTTATAATGCTTGATTGGATTGTTTTTAATCTCCATTTAAGGGTTTTTTCTTTCTTAAGCTTGGAATATAAAGAAGATAATAAGAAGGATTATAAAGAGGGTTGTAACAACAGGAGGAAAAGCAGTTACACTGCCACTTAGAGGCTGGAGGCTGGATACATTGTTTTTTATTTCTCTTTGATCACTTGAGAGTCAAAGTTCTTTCAGTTTGTTTACTGCGAGTGATAGTAGAAAGAACAAAACTTGTTCATACATGTGCTTTTTGGGAGTTCTATCACTAGCTATTGGAGGGAAGACAACATTTTGACTTGAAAGATAATAAATGAACCTGTTTGAAGTTTATTAAAATAGCCTTGAATTCTGTAGTGGCAGTGCCTGCAAAATTGGAAGAATGGTGCAGCAGGAAAAAGAAACTGTAATATTGCAAATGACTATGTTTGAAATTCAAAATCTATTAGTTGTGACAGAGAAAATTGAAAAGAGATGGGAGAATATGGAATACAAAACAGAAAAATTGATGGAAAAACTGTTTATCAAATGAAGAATGTGGAGGACAGAGTTCAAAAAATGGAAGAAAAAAATGAGCAAAGAGATAAGAAATTTGTGGATACTGACAACAAAGTGAGCGTGGTTGGTAATGGCAAGAGCAGAATATGGAAAGGAGAGACAGATAGATTGGAACTCTACCCCAGACTTCAAAGCACAGAAGAAGAAAAAAGAGAAAAATTGATGGAGAGAAGGAGAGAAATCATGACAGAAGCACCAGTGATAACCAAGGATAAGATGATGGAAAGAACAGATGCTGGGTTTCGAGCTTTTATGAGATACAAAAGGAACAACATGTTGCGAAGAGAGGTTCACACAAGATTTATTAAGAAAGTAACTACAATATTAATGCTACAAATAGCAAGAGATATAAGACTGTACTATTACTGGAAAGATACAGGTTGATGCAATGAAAATGTATAATAAAAACTAAGCTAAATTTAGTTTACTAGTAGTATGTATAAAACGAGGTGACAATAGCTATAGTTAAATAATGATTAATAATGATAACAATACATATAGATATATTAATTTGATAATATGAATTTTTTTATAAACAACACATGGAGGATATGAGAGGAGGTTTAAAAGGTTTATCTAGAATATGTGATAAAGATGTATTGTGATTGGATGGTTTTAGGATGATTTACTAGAATGTTAACATATAATCCTATTCTAGATTTTAAATATTATATATAAAAGGATGTAAAACAATTATAGTCAAATTAAGGTTGAGATATAATAATCATGATATATGTGAAGTTTCCAAGAGCTGACCTAATTAATTTACGAGCCTCGAGACAAAGTTCAAAAAAACCCCATTCATTTATTAGGACTAACATCTTGGCATGGACTTCTGTGGAGCCGTAACTAAATCCCACTTAATGGCATATGAACTTTAACCCTATGTCCCCTCCCCTCTGCCTGAAGTCATCAATCACATTCTCCAACAGGACGTTACGGCAGGGTTCTGGACATGCGCATTCACATCTCAGTTACAGAAATATGAGACTTTTTACTCTGGCCAAAAGTATGCATGACATTTCCCCCCCCTTCTCAAGTTGATAGTGGTCATGGAAACGCTTTAGGCATTGACAATATACATGAATAAATGTGAATTTAAAATATGTGATTTGATATAAAAAGCAGGTGATGACTATGGAAGAGATGCATGAAAATACTGTAACCAACTGACACACTTTCTACAATTTGTAATGAAAGATGGCTTTTTTATTTTTATGTTTGTTTGTTTTTGTTCAAAAATAAATAAAAATGTTTTTTTTAAAAAAGGACAGCTGTATTTGTTAATGTGAGCAGCACAGCAATTGACTAATTTCAGATTTAAAATAATTTTTTTCTTTTTTTTTTTTTTTCAGGTTAGGGAGTCAGTAATTAATCGTTTCCTGATCGCAAAGCACCATTTTGTTATTTCTGACTTGGTCAATGAAGATGAAATCCCTACTATTGGGTAAGGAAGAGAATATAAGGATAGCTCAAAGTTGTAATGTGTTTCAGATGTACCATATTTTTGTCTTATTTTCAAGGGTTTTAATTTAAATATTTTTTGAAAGTACAATTGAGGCCCTGAAAACCTTGCTTAATTTGTTTTAAAATGTAGCCATGTTCCTTTCTAAGCAAACTTGCTTCTGGTTTTGTCTCAATAATCTTTAATGGGATAACATTTAATTTATCTTTGGCTGGCATTTTCAATTACATTTTCTGAAAACGTGAAGATAATTGAAGGTTGATGAGGACAATATGAAATAGATTCAATTCAATTCAATTCAATTCAATTTATTAAATTTATATGTCGCCCTTTTCCCCCGAAGGGGACTCAGGGCGGCTCACAACTCGAACCGGGGAGGGGAATACAGACAAAAGATTTAAAAGCAACAACATAACAATATATAATTTAAAAACGCACAACAGTCATACCATTCGAGACGGGGGCAACAGCTCTTTAGCCCCAGGCCTGTCGGAACAACCAGGTTTTGAGGGCTTTGCGGAAGGCCTGGAGGGTGGTGAGGGTTCGAATCTCCACGGGGAGCTCGTTCCAGAGGGTCGGAGCAGCCACAGAGAAGGCTCTCCTCCGGGTAGTCGCCAGTCGACACTGGCCAGCGGATGGGATTTGGAGGAGGCCTAATCTGTGGGATCTAATCGGTCTAGAGGAGGTAATTGGCAGCAGGTGGTCTCTCAAGATTGTGTGGAAACAACATATTTCTACAACTATGCTGGACAAGGGCATTTGGAAGTAGCTGTGACAACACTACCATCTAAGTGACATGAGAATATGTATGATGTCACATGCAGAACCCACAATATCAGCTATTTCTGGAAGTAAAAGAAGGGCTAGGCCAGGAACTGAAGGAAGGTGGGCAGTTAGCAACATGTAAGGGTAGAAATGGAAACTCAATGGCATATGGGACACATATCCAAAAGAGGAAGCTCTTATGCTGGAGTGAAACTGCCATAAAGAGATGTACCGTTGTTTATTGTCAGTCCTGTAAGGTAGACCAGATCAAGAAACCAATGCCATGTAGGATAGGAATACGTTTATTGTAAAATTATAGCAACAGAACCTTATGTCTTTGTGTGATGCAAGAAATTGCTTTTCTTAGACATTTTTTCAAGTAAGTTTTATGGGAATGGACTCAAGCCCCATTTGTCTGATGATTACCTTGATTGCTTAGTCTGATCTACCTTGTAGGACTGGCAAAGCTTTAGTTAGATTATTTTGTCAGCAGATTTCATTCCCCCATTTGGTTCCAACCCCTGCTTTTATTTCTTCTTTCTTTCCTTTTTAACCATTCAATCCATACCTATGTGAAAGTGAATTTCACTAAATATAGTGGGATCTTTGATGATTAACAGATCTATATTAACAGATCAACAGACTTGGAAGGGACCTTGTAGGTTATCTAGTCCAAAACACACACACACACACACACACACACACACACACTCAAGCAGGAGACTGTACACCATTTCTGACAAGTGGCAGTCCAATCTCTTCTTGAAAGTCTCCAGTGAGGAAGCTCCCACAACTTCCAAAGGCAACTTCTGTTCCATTGGTTGATTGTTCTCACTGTCAGAAAATTCCTCCTTACTTCTTGCTTGAATCTCTCCTTGATCAGCTTCCTTCCATTATTCCTTGTCTGGCCTTCAGGTGCTTTGGAAAATAGCTTGACCCCCTCCTCTCTGTGGCAGCCCCTCAAATACTGGAACACTGCTATCATGTCTGCCCTGGTCCTTCTCTTCACTAGACTAGCCATACCAGTTCCTGTAACTGTTCTTCATATGTTTTAGTCTCCAGTCCCCTAATCATCCTGGTTGCTCTTCTCTGTACTTTTTCTAGAGTCTCAACTCTTTTTATAGACAAGGAATAATGGAAGGAAGCTGATCAAGGAGAGATTCAAGCTAGAAGTAAGGAGAAATTTTCTGATAGTGAGAACAATCAACCAATGGAACAGCTTGCCTTTGGAAGTTGTGGAGCTTCATCACTGGAAGCTTTCAAGAAGAGATTGGACTGCCATTTATCATAAACGGTATAGGGTTCTCCTGCTTGGGCAGGGAGTTGGACTAGATGACCTACAAGGTCCTTTCCAACTCTGTTAATCTGTAAGGATCTGTAGGTGTGTGTGATGTAAATTAGTGTTGTTTATTCAGATACTGCTGAGTCATGGTCTGGTTTCAGTCTATTAGAATGGCTGGTTGTTTCTGATTATTACCAGCTATTCAAGCAGAACAAAACCAGACCATGAGTCGGCAGTATCCGAACAAATAAGACTAATTTACATCACACAGAAGATACTTAAAACCAAAGACCATGCCTCAGTAACAACAGTGAGCCAATTTAACAGTCTGAAGTCTGACCATGACTCAAGTAGCTGAACAAACAACATCCACACTAATTTGCATCACATAAAGATCAGTGCTCTGACAGAGAGCACAATTCAAAGCACACTCATGATGTCTCCTTGAATGGTGATGAAATATTTGCAACCAAATTCCCAAGCTCGGACCTCAGACCAACAGCCCAATTACCAACCTGAACTACTTATATTCAAATATATTTCTTCTTAAAAAATCTCCAGTGATGGAGCACCCATAACTTCTGAAGGGAAGCCATTTCACTGATTAATTGTTTTCACTGTCAGGATATTCCTTCTTAGTTCTAGGTTGGTTCTTTCCTTGATTAGTTTCCATCCATTCCTTCTCGTCCTGCCTTCAGGTGCTTTGGAAAATAGGTTGATCCTCATCAGGGGTGGAACGGGGCCGGCGGCGTCCTCGTGCACGCGCGCAGTGCACGCATGCGTACTAGCATCTGTGCGATGCTCCAGCTGCTCCTGGAGGATCGTGCAGGCGCTGTATGCATCATGCGCATGCGTGGAAGTGCAGAACTCGTCAAAACTGGGTAAGGAGCGCGGGCGGGCGGCTGGGCCCTTCGCCGTTCCCGGAAGTTACTTACTTCTGGGTTCGCCGACCAACCGGTTCGCGGGGACCGCCGCGAACCAGTTGAAACCCATCCCTGATCCTCATCTTCTTTGTGGCAGCCCTTCAAATATTAGAACACTGCTATCATGTCATCCCTAGTCCTTTTTTCATTAGACTAGACATACCCAATTACTGCAACCATTATCCATGTAGTGTTTGTCCGAAGTTACAGTGACACTGAAAAAAGAGATTTGCAACCAATCCTTGCATTTTCAATCATTGTCATGTGGTCAGAATTCAGGTGTTTGGCAACTGGTATGTATTTACAATGGTTGCAGCATCCTAAAATCATGTGTTGGCCATCTGCAACCTCCTTATCTGGTTTCTGACAAGCAAAGTCAAATCAGCAATATTTGTTTAATAGACACTTAACTCACTTAACAACAGTGATTTGCTTAACACCCATGGCAAAATCAGGCAGTTACTTAACAACCGTTTTACTTAGCAACAGAAGAAATATGGATCCCAATTATGGTTGTACGATAAGGACTATATAGCAAAAGCAATAGCACTTAGACTTATATACCATTTTTGTATTTATTTTATACATTGATAATAAATACTATACTACTACTACTACTACTACTACTACTACTACTACTACTACTACTACTACAGTGCTTACAGCCCTCTCTAAGTAGTTTACAGAGTCCGCATATTGTCCCCAACATTCTGGGTCCTCATTTTACCTGCGGAGGATGGAAGGCTGAGTCAACCTTGAGCCTGGTGAGATTTGAACTGCTAAATTGCAGGCAGCCGGCAGCCAGTAGTCAGAGAAGTAACCTGCAGTACTGCACTCTAACCACTGTGCCACCGTGGCTCATGTAGCTTTTGCTCTAATTTCAGCATCAAGATTGACCCAGTAGAATTTACAGGAGTTTGGGAAAGCAATCAATATCTGGCATCCTGGTATTAGAATATATATTTCCTGATTTTACTTGCTAAGAGAAAAATTGGCCATGGTGTTGAACTTTTCAATCTGAGAAATGTAATTGATAGTGAAATTTAACCTTATTTTTTTTTGAGTTTTTGTAAGCTTTTCAGTTGATCTAGCTTATTGCATGAATGCATTTTTTTTATCGTTTTTTGTTTATGCATCCACTGAACTTCATTTCACTTTTGGTTTTTCTTTTTGTTCTGCTCTGCCTTCTGTTTAAGTTCTACTGGCCCAGGGTATGTCAACTTGCATTCTTACTTCTATGTAGATGGTTGGTTTTGAGATCGATATCCAAATCCAGTGTGTTTTGTAGAATTATTATTGTTTTGTTTAGAAATTATAGCTATTTACACAATGTTAGCATGACAAATTGTAGCAACATAACTTTTATATTGTAGCTCTGCTTTTCTTTAAAATAGCGTTTTGAGTGGCAGCCTGTTTAAACTGGCCGAATCAAAGCGACCCTTAAAACCAAGGCGAAAAGAGAGGAAGAAAGTAATGGCACAGAATCTCTCAGATGGTGATATAAAACTCTTGGTTAATGTTGTTAGAGCGTTTGAGCTTCCTGTTAGGAAGTGTGCTGGGAGGTAAGCAACTTTTAGCAATGTTCTTTGGCGTATTGGGCACACTGCTTTAGTCTATATGCCTGCTGACCATAATCTTAGATAGCAGTACTGGAGTATTTACCCTCCCCCCCATTTTTAATTAGTAGTACTTTATTGTTACATAGCCATGTATCTTACCTTTCAAAGCTTTAACTGTGCTTGTTCCATTCCTCCAGGCATATAATCCAAAAGGTCCTGAAAAACCCTTCTCTTGTTATGTGATGTTATGTAAGAAAATGAGAAGAGCTGCAGCTAAGGCAATGGTAGATCTCAGCCCAAAGAAGGCATGTTAAAATCTCAGAAGGCACCCTTCCTAGTTCCCCGGAAAGTAAAGGCAAGGGTGGAGGACAGGGGGATGTGCTTCTAGATTTGGAAGATTCTGTTCTTAGAGGCTATAATACCTTATAATAATTGTAATACTTTATATACTGTGTTTCCCCAAACATAAGTCATACCCTGAAAATAAGCCCTAGCCCGATGTTTATGCCTGCAATAAATATCAGCCCCAAAGTAAGTCCTACTTAAGGTGTTTAAAATGTTAAAAAATACATGCTGCGGTGACCAGAGAACCGGTTTGGGGTGTGTAGCGAGCCTGCCACTCCTACCAGTTCGGTAACCCAGTTGCAATTGCCACTATCGGTTCATCCGGTAGCAACCCACCTATGCCCCACTGCCTCGCTTAGGTGCTGATGCACCGGTACATTGCTTCATCCTCCACTCCACCTATTGCCTCACTTAGTGGTCACAGCACCACTGCATCACTTTCTCCTTCACCCTCCCACTGCTTGGTTTTGTCCTCCACCTCCCTATCACCTTGCTTAGTGACCATGGCACTGATGCATCGCTTTGCCTTCCACCACCTCCCCCTGCTTAACTTCGTCCTCCACCCCCACCCCCTCGCCTCGCCTCCTGCTCCAATGTGGCCGCAAAAAAATAAGACCTATCTTGAAAATAAGCCCTGGTGCTTATTTTGGCAATCCAAAACATATAAGGCTGAGTCTTATTTTCAGGGAAACAAGGTAGGTAGTCCTCAACTTTACAGCAGTTCATTTAATGACCAAAGTTACAATGGTATTGAAAAAATAGAATAGAATAGAATAGAATAGAATATACTTTATTTGTATGCCGCCCTTTTCCCTGAGGGGACTCAGGGCGGCTCACAACTCAGGGGGAGGGGAGGACAAACAGGTTATAGCATGAAAGATAATACATTGTTAAAAGAAAGCACAACAGTCATACCATTCGGGTGGGGTTAGGGTCTTTAGGCCCAGGCCTGCTGGGACAGCCAGATTTGAAGGGCAGTGCGGAAGGTCTGGAGGGTGGTGAGGGTACGAATCTCCACGGGGAGTTCGTTCCAGAGGGTCGGAGCAGCCACCGAGAAGGCTCTCCTCCGGGTAGTCGCCAGGCGACATTGGCTCGTTGATGGGATTCGGAGGAGGCCTAATCTATGCGATCTTATCTGTCTAGTGGAGGTAATTGGCAGTAGTGACTTATGTTAGTTTTTCAAACTTATGTCCATTGTGGGATCCCCATAGTCATATGATGAAAATTCAGATGCTTGGCACTGATTCATATTTATGATGATTGCCATGTCCTGGGGTCATGTGATCACCTTTTGTGACCTTCTGACAAGCAAAACCAATGGGGAAGCCAGATTTTCTTAACAACTCTGTTACTAACTTAACAACTGCAGTGATTCACTTAATAACTGGCAAGACAGGTCATAACTCCCTTAACAAATATCTCACTTAGCAACAGAAATTTTGGACTCAATTGTGGTTGTAAGTTGAAGACTACATGTAACAAAAGTAGTGTTAGTACTCATGGTGTTGATTTCTTATCTAGACTGCTTCAAAAGGCAGCTTGCAAGTCTGAAAGCACATCTCTCCCTTCCCCATCCTTCCATTTTCCAGGAAACTAGGGAGACTCCTTTCCAAGAAATTGCCAGGCCCCCATTCCTGCTGTATGCTGAGATCTCTCTTGTGTAACCATTGCCTACACTGTGGCTTTTTCTCCTGTATTTCAAGGTCATTTCCACAAACCA
The DNA here is from genome assembly GCF_051295495.1 of Thamnophis sirtalis. Taxonomy (NCBI): domain Eukaryota; kingdom Metazoa; phylum Chordata; class Lepidosauria; order Squamata; family Natricidae; genus Thamnophis; species Thamnophis sirtalis. Next base: position 54,183,988 of record NW_028261390.1, on the reverse strand, counting down.
TCATGTGAATATCCCAGGGTTTTTCAAAACCTATTCTATATAGAATCAAAAACGTTTCGTTACCTTTCTGATGATTAGATCATCAGATGCTAAATATTTGATTTTGCAGTTCAGATTAGGAGCAGCTGAACAACCCCTTTTACAGACAAAAAAAGACTGAGCAAATTTTGTGAAATAAGGGTGTGGGGAGAATAGGAGCTAACGTTTTCCAGTTATGGTTCCAGCTTGGTACCTTTCTCTTCTGTTCCAGGACCTACTGAAGTAAGATAAAACATCTCTGAAGAGTATTTAGTTTAATAGTTGATTCTTGCCATCTTTACTTATTTCACTTGAAATATTGAAATGGCATTAATATTATTTTAGTTTCATTATTAATTTTATTTTTCATTATCGCTGCTATTACAACTGACATTTGTAGTGTGGTAACTTTAGTCCGTTGTTGGTTTTTTAATTTATTCACATTTACTACATTTTAACTGTTACAGAGATCAGCAGTATAGTATATAAGTAGCACAAATAAGATCTGTGTATGGGGGAAGTAAATCTGTACTTGTTCATGCTGAGCCAAATTGTTTTGGGGGTTTGGGTGGGTGTAATGTATGTGTGCAAATTGAAAAAAAATAGCAAAAACAAGAAGGGAAATAATTTATTTTTATTGCTGTGCAAATGTCATAATCGCTTTTGCAAAATTTGTACTTAAAATCATTGTTTTATTTTTTTTCAAATCCTATTGGAAGTTTGTTGACTTTTTCTACATCTTTTTGTAAAGCAAACTTCAGCAGCCATCGAAATCATCGTGGGCTTACAATGAGATGTTTGTTGCTCCTGCAACTCCACACAGCCCCAACCACAGTATGGACTGGACATTTAGCCAGGTACCTTACAGTGCCATGAACCTGGAGGGGATAAATAGATAAATAGTTGAATAATAGCAATATCCTTATTCTTTTTTATGTATAGAGATCACCATTCCACTATTCTTGATGGGTTCATTCTGTGAAATTGATAAATATAGCTGTTAAGACTAAAAAAAAAAGATTTAATGCTTCTAGTGGTAGTATATTCTTCTTTTATGCTGTAGAAGAAGAAATATTCCTAATTGAATTATTATATTGGCTGCCTAAGTCCACTGGACTCTTTAATATATTTTAAATACTATTTACCAATGCATTTAAATAACATTTTCCTAAGAATGTACTGTATGTTTATTGAAAATGGTTTTTCTACTTTTTTTCTTTGTAGCTTGCTAAATAATATCAGTTTACATATAATGCTCCATATATTGATCAGAAAGTAATAGACTTGGGTCTCCCACATGCCAAGTTAAAATGCAAGTGAAACACTGAGGGGTTCAGTTTATTTTAACATCTGCCTTGGCAAGAGCCAAGGTGGCGCAGTGGTTAAATGCAGCACTGCAGGCTACTGCTAGATCAGCAGTTCAGCGGTTCAAATCTCACCGGCTCAGGGTTGACTCAGCCTTCCATCCTTCCGAGGTGGGTAAAATGAGGACCCAGATTGTTGGGGGCAATATGCTGACTCTCTATAAACCGCTTAGAGAGGGCTGAAAGCCCTATGAAGCGGTATATAAGTCTACTGCTATTCCTATTGCCTAGTCCTGAAATCATAATAGTGTCTTTGTTGGGTCAATCCTGCCACCAAAAAAAGAAGAAGAGAAAAACACAATTCCCACTTCCTGAATCCGATAAACCAACATACCCTTTACAGATTGGGCTAAACGGAATGTATTCATTATATTCTTACAGAGTTTTGATCATGTGCATTTCATGAAAATTATCAATAGTGATGTAGCCTTTTTGATAAATTTTGAATTTGAAAACTTTCAAGAATGTTTTCCAAGAGACTTCCCTTTATAAATGAGCATATTTCCACTTAGCCTATTCATCTTGTTATCCATAGTCTATGTTATTTGATTTGGGGAAAAAGTTTTATAAACTTTAAACACTAAATGTAAAGATTTTTTTAAAAAAAATATTTGGTGTTCAGATAAATTTTATTAATGTTAAGTGTAAGAAACATGGAACATTAGAAATGGTATTGAATAGGTAATCAAACAATAAAATATCATACTATTTTAAAAGCCAAATTTACATGAAATAGAAAATGTTGACCCTGGAAATTTTTTCCAGAAAGTGTCCATATCTATGACTGTAAAAATAACTATTTATATATTTATTTTAATGGATATTAATAATATGCTTGGAGATATCTACAGTTTCTACTTTTAGTTGGAAAATGTAGTTTGACATATCTGAGCTTTGCATCTCATCTAATATATCAAAACTTTGAGTTCTGTTTAATTGTAGGTTTCAGTTCGACCTTTTGTAGAGGTTTCTTTCCAGCGAACAGTTTGTCGGACGACCACCGCAGAAGGGTCAAATCCAAACTGGAGTGAAGAATTGGAACTTCCATTTAGGTGTGAATGGATCCCATAAAGCCTTCTTTCCACTGGAGTAGAACTAGATTGGGTGGGACAAAAAGACCAAGATCAAATTGTGCATTTGGATTATTTCTCCTCCTCCTCCTCTTCTTTTTCTCCTTTAGGTTTCTGAAGGAGGGTTTTGAATTGGTCTTCATTAGTTTAAACCAAATTTGGAAAGATTTCTTGTCCCCGTTACCTACCCCTGTTATTTAGCATTTTTATTCTGTACCTCACAAAGTGGCAAATAAAAACTTTGTGTAAAGATTTCAGTTGATTTAGATGAATCCCCAGCAATAGGTATAACAAAATAGCCCAGCATTTTTCTGAAAATAAAAGCAGTTTTCATTTCTGTAAAAGACCGCAAAGGAACTGAGTTTGAAAACATGGCTGAAGCGTGAGAAAAAGTTCATTGTGTTCCAGACCTTGATTCTACCAGTGTATCACATTCCATCTCAAGCTTTGGGCATTTTTTAATCATTCCCTTATTGAATGAGATAGCTTCTGTTCACATCTGAATGAAAGATTGGGATTCTGATGGAGTGGGAGTCAAACCTTTGAACTCTTTAATACTCTACTAACCCTTCTAATGGAACAGGTTATTGGATATTGCATTGTGATGAAATCATTATAAAAATTGAGTTAGTCTTAGAGAATAGGGAAGAAGGTAACCAAGCTGATGTATTTTGCAAATTATATTTTGATCTGTACTGTATCTGTTTTAAAATATCATTACAGAGCTCCTAACAGTGACTATAGCATCTCTAGTCTGCAGTCAGTGAAGGATGACATCTTCATTAACATCTTTGATGAAGTACTGTATGATATCTTAGAGGTGAGCAAATCATCTGAAAAATTCTCTTGAGCCTGTCTGTTGAGAAAACAAAATGAAAAGAGCTGGAAGGTGAGTTTTAATAAATTTCCCTAATGGAGTCCCAGACACAGAATACTCAGATCTGAAAAGCAAAGTGCTCTCTCCAGGATTTGTTGACCAGCACAGATTATTATTATTTATTATTATTTATTTGTCTTGTATGCCGCCCACTCCCGGAGGACTCCGGGCGGCTCACAAAAGACAAGGGAAAGGGGGGAAACGAGACAAAGACAACATATTAAAAATAAAACCAACATTCACAATTTCCGTGGAGGTAGATGCTTCTCAGCTCCCCCCAGCCTGCTGGAACAGCCAAGACTTGGTGGCTTTGCAGAAGGCCGGGAGGGTAGTAAGGGTCCAGATCTCAACAGGGAGCTCGTTCCAGAGGGCCGGAGCTGCAACAGAGAAGGCTCTCCCCCGGGGAGTCGCCAGCCGACATTGGCTGGCAGATGGAATCCGGAGGAGACCTAACCTGTGCGATCTAATTGGACTGAGAGAGGTAATCGGCAGGAGGCGGTCTCTCAGGTACCCAGGTCCGATGCCATGTAGGGCTTTATAGGTAGCGACCAGCACCTTGAAGCGGATTCGGAGACTAATAGGTAGCCAGTGCAGCTCGTGGAGGATAGGTGTAACGTGGGTGTACCTGGATATTAGACTAGATATTAGATTAGACTGGATATTCTGAAGGTCGGTAGTTTGAACATTCAAACACTTTCTGTGAAGTTTAAGGGAAGAGAAGAGTTAAAATAAGGTAGAGTTTCGCTCTTTGCTGATAAGTGTGGATGCGTCATTGCAAACATACTTGAACTATTTTCACTAGTGAACATAGGAAACCTTGTTCTGATTTTATGTATTGAATAGGATGGAACCATGACAAGACAGAATAGAATAGCTTTATTTGACCAAGTGTGATTAGACACACAAGGAATTTGTCTCTGTTACAGAAGCTGTCATCTTTATTGTTATTGTATAAATAACTCATATTGGGAAACATACCTAATACTCCTTCCTCCTCCTATTTCCACCATAACAATAACCCTCTGAGGTGGGTTGGACTGGGAGAGGGTGGCTGCCCAAGGTATTCCAGCCAACTTTCTTGCCTAAGGAAGAACTGTAACTCACTGCCTTCTGCTGCCTTAACTACTAGATCACCATGTAGTCAAGAGTGACTGGTATCATACTAAATATCAGGGACATGCAGGCAGGGGAGGCAGAGCCTCACCACTGTCCTCATGAAAAGAAAAGAAATGTGAAAGGAAAAAGGCTGAGCTAGTTGCTGCCAGAGTCACAGTGGATGACTCTGCTTAGTGCTTAACTGTTTAAAAAAGCCCGTGAAAAACTACAGGAGGAGGCGGGAGGACGAGGTGCCTCATCTAGTCTGACTTTATGATCACTCGAGCAGAGCTAAACGAGGGTTAAAAGCCGAAAAATTCTTGACGTAATGAAGCACGTCATTCTCCTGCCTCCTGTAGAGGGCATTTTTAGAGGCTTTTTTAAACAGGTAAGCAGAGTCATCCACATGGTGACTCTGTCAGCAAGTAGCTCAGCCTTCAGCTCTTGTCTTTTTCCTTTTACATTTTTCTTCTTTTCATGATGGCAGACAAGAGCAGAGTTGAAATCCTCTTTGAAACAGCTGGAAAAGGTCTGTGATTGCATGCAGAGCTACGTTGCCTTTTCTCTCTCTCTCTCTCTCTCTCTCTCTCTCTCTCTCTCTCACACACACACACACACACACACACACACACACACAGAGCTGGATAAAAGTATATAAGCCCAGCTTCACTGATTACAAGTTTGAAAAGGCAACGTGGCTCCACCTGCAATCAAAGGCTCAGATCGGAAGGCAGCAGGGGAATGGGGGGCGGTATGCTGTTGCTTTAAATTGGAACTGGGCATGCCTGGCTGTGGAATTCTGGGAGTTGAAGTCCACAAGTCTAAAAAAATTTGAAACTCCTGTGTCAGTGCCTTACCAGCCATAAACCTCACCGCACGTCACTGCTAAATACAGTATACATACTGTATACATACAAACATAGCTAAATTAAAAGCAAGAATTAAAAACCAAGGACACATGGGGAGACCAGAGGCAGAATGGGGGACGTGGGATCTGTTGTTACCTGATCAACCACCTCCATTGTGCTATTCCCCATTGGGGCTTAGGCCAACTATCAGAGCCAGGTCTTTAGGCCCTTACAAAAGGATAGGAGGGTTGGGGCCAACCTCACATCGGGGCAAGATGTTGCAGAGGGCAGGAGCAACAGCACGTCCTGTTGATCTCAGGGGCATCACACAGCCCCTGATCGATCCAGGAGAAGCTCTTTTTTTTTCAGCTACAAGAGAAGCAGCCATTGAAGCTGCAGAAGGTTGGGACAGCCTCTGAACAGAAAGAAAGCAGAAGAAAGAGAAAAATTTTACAGAGAAATTTTATTAGAGAAGAGAACACCCAAAAAGACTTAGAGTAAAATTAAAATTGAAGACAGAAGAGAGCAAGCGGCGGATTAAGCCTATATTAAAATTAGTGTGTTATCTATCTTTCTTTAACTTTGTTTTTTATGGATGGAATTCTTACAAATGCCTCTTACTTTTTAAATTGGACTGGTCTCTTTTTTCGTTCTTCTATTTTTCCTTCCTTTTTGTATTTGTGGATCAAGAATCTCTTTCAATGCTCGGTTGAATTTTACCTTTTAAACATTTTTTTTCTTAAACTCGGAACAAAGAGAGGGGTAAAAGCAGAGGAAAAAGAAGTAACACTGCCACCTAGAGGCTGGAGGCTTGGAAACACTACTTTCTTTGAATATCTGATATCTCAAAGTCCTTGATTTTGCTGGGAAGAGCACACTTTGTTTATACAGATGCTCTTTTGAAGTACTATCAGTAGCTGGAATGGAGTAAAGAGAAAGCCTTCATTTGAAAGATTATAGTGAATTTGTTTGAAACCTAGCAAAAATCCTTGGATGTTTTAGTGGCAGTGATTACAACCTGGAAAAATGGTTCAACATGAAGAAGAAAAGGAATTAACATTGCAAATAATTATGCTAGAAATTCAAAAAGTACTAATAAGTACTGAGAACATTGAAAAGGGACTTGAGATTATAGAACAAAGAACAGAAAGGAGGGAAGAGCTGAGAATATTTACAAAATGATAACATTTGAGAGTATTCAAAAAATTTCAGAAAAATATGAACAAAATGATAAGAAAAATGGTTGATATTGACAGCAAACCGAGAATGGAGGGAAATGATATGTGTGAAATATTGAAAGGAGAGATTGATGAAGTGGAATTCTATCTCAGGCTTCAAAACATGGAAGAAGAAAAGGGAGAAAATCTGGCAGAAACAATGAGAGTAATTTTGGCTGAAGCACTAGTGATAACCAAAGGCAAGCTGATGGAAGGAACAGATGGAGGGTTTCGAGTCTTTACAAGATATGCAATGAACAACAAGTTGCCAAGAGAAGTCCACATAAGACATTAAGAAAACAATTAGAATGCAGACTTTACAAATGGCAAGAGATATTGGACTGCACTACTACTGAAAGGACACAGGATGATGAAATGAAATGTTACAATAAAAATTAAGTTAAACTTAGTTAAATTTTGAGTATTATGTATAAGATAAAGTAATAATAATTATAGTCAAATAAATGATTAACAATGATAATAATGCATTTATACACACTAGATTGATAATATGAAATTTTATATAAGCTATAAGTGAAGACTATGGAGATGATGTTGAAAAGTTTTTGTAAGAAAAGATAAACAATTCTATAGAGAACAGAATATAAAGATGTATTACCATTGGATGATTTCCTGAAGGTTAAAACATATGATGAACGGTTGCAAGAACTTGGCATGGCTACTCTAGTGAAAAGAAAGACCAGGGCAGACATGATAGTAGTGTTCCAATATTTGAGGGGCTGCCACAGAGAGGAGGGGGTCAAGCTATTTTCCAAGGCACTGACGGCCAGACAAGGAATAATGGATGGAAGCTGATCAAGGAGAGATTCAAGCTAGAAGTAAGGAGAAATTTTCTGATGGTGAGAACAATCAACAATGGAACAGCTTGCCTTTGGAAGTTGTGGAGCTTCGTCACTGGAAGCTTTCAAGAAGAGATTGGACTGCCATTTATCATAAATGGTATGGGGTATCCTGCTTGGGCAGCGGGTTGGACTAAATGACCTTCAAGGTCCCTTCCAACTCTGTTACTCTATATTCCACATCTGAATTCGAAGAAGTCAAAAGAAGACAGATCTTTATATTTGGAATTATCTAATTGTGACAACTGTTTGACTGCAAGTTACCAGAGGCTGAATTAAATACTAGAGATCCACCACTAATGAACAATGTGGCTGAGTTTTTTTTAATGTTCTGTTAACTCTGTTATTGGAGATATTCAGGGTTATCTGGTTGATCTGTAAGTAACAATTATACTTGTCTCGCCTCTGCTATTTTCGTGCCTGAAAATTAGACTCATCGCAATTGTTCTTTTCTCTTCTGGAAGACTCAGGGGTGGGGCAGCTCTCAATTCCCTGTTAGCCTCATGAAGTTTATCGGTGTAAGCAACATATTTCTTTATTGCTTCTACTATGTTAAGGTGGTTTTCAGTATACTTTACAAAGGACTCTCTTAATGAGTCATTTATTTTTGATTGAGATTAAAATATCAAAATTTGAGCTCCTGTTTGCACAGTAAGCAGACATTGCTTAGATATTAAATCCATTACATTCTCCCTTTTTAGGTTCACATTATCCCCACAGCTGCTGAATAAACAGTGGGAGTCAGGGAAGAAAGGCATCCTCTGTCAAGGAGGGAGAAAATTCTAAAAGCTGTTGGCATCCTCCTTTCACCTACAGATCCCTCTCCAAAGAGTTATGAATGCTATATCTATCTGGTGGAGGAGCAAAATTACTCACTGAAGTTGTCTGCTTATTCGCTGCATAGTCTTCCCTTTTCTGCTGCTTTCAGAGGCTTGGTTAAAATCTGTACTGCAGAGTGCCTCTTCTTTCTTTTCCCCATTATTTAAATTATAACGAATAGAAAGCTGGAGTAAAAGGCTGACCTCTCAAGTGGTGCAATTTAAAAATTAATTTAAAAGTGGAAAAAGTACTGAAAGAGTAAAAACAGAGAGTAAAAAAGGGCAAAGCTCAAAACTGCTGCTCACCGTCGCCATATTGGAGTGTTTTTTATATTTGTGAACTAGATTGGATTAACTTTGAATGCCACTCTGCTATTATGGTGTTATTACTATTATTATTTGTTGGTTTTAATTGTATTTTGGTTACCCAGAGTCCAGTGGTGGGTTTCAAATTTTTTTAGACCTATTCTGTAGGTGTAGCCTGTTTTGTGGGAGTGGCTTGGCAATCATGTGACCGGGTGGGAGTGGCCAACTTGATGTCACTCACCAGGAGATATCATGGATTGGGTAAAATGTGGTGTTCACTTAACAATGCTCTTGCTTAGCAACCAAAATTTTGGGCTCAATTGTAGTCATAAGTCAAGGACTATCTCTACCTTCCTCTGCATGGCAGCCTTGTCCTAGTAAACTATTTCTCCTTTCTGGCAATTTTCCTCTCTCTTAGAGGCACCAAAATAATCCATACAATGTAAAGTTTCCTGCTGCAGCAGGGGGTTGGACTAGATGACCTCCTAGTAGCCTTCTAGCCCTAAATTGCTGTGCTGTTTTTCTTTCTTTCTGCTAACAAACCTGCCGGAGGCTCATTCCACATGCTTGCCAGATAGAAGTGAGATAATGACCCTAGAGAAAGTTTGGCTCCATTCATAAGCAGGAAATTATCCAAACCCTTTTAGAAACACAAGGCTCATATTGCACTTCAAAAACATAAAATCATATAACATATAACCATATAACCATATAACCAATTTGTTCTTTCCTACATCTTTTCAATTTAAAGTTATTAAGACTTGTGGACTTCAACTCCCAGAATTTCACAGCCAGGCATGCTCAGTTCTGATTTAAAGAGACAGTATTTGTTTTTCTCTTTTGAGAAAGAAGTTTCCTTCTTTCCTTTTCTTCTCCCTTCCCCTCCTTCCTCCCCCCCTCCCTCCCCCCCTCTCTCTCTCTCACACACAGAAGTTGGATTGGATTATCTCTCCTACCCCCTTCCCTCTCTCTCACTCACTCTCTCTCAAACACACACACACACACACACACACACACACACACACACACAGCTTCACTGATTACAAGTTGGATTGGATATCTTTTCCAATGGCTTGAAAGCAGCTCCTCTGCCATCCCCCTTCATTCCCCTGCTGCCTTTCCCAAACATCTCCCCCATTGCAAATGCAGCCTGCTGTCTGGGTGGGAAATGCCTGGAATGCAACAAAGCCCACCTACTCACCTCCTGCTGGCAGGCTGTGGTGAGAGGAGAGGCAGAGAAGCAAGAGGGGAGCCGATCCAAGCCTTCTGAAAGAAAGGGGCTGGGGGAAAGTGTGTGTGCTACAGCATGGTTCTTTGCCTGGCTTTCTGCCTTTTCCTGTGATCTCCTCAGTGCTCTCCCTCCTCAAGTTTGATTGGAGGCGGAGCCACATTGCCTTTTCAAACTTGTAATCAGTGAAGCTGGGCTGGATTTTTACATAGCTTTATTCAGCTGTGTGTGTGTGTGTGAGAGAGAGAGAGAGAGAAATGGATGGGGGCCTGGGGAGGAAGTTACTGCACTTGGGGAGGGAGATCACGAGTGAGCACTGAGGAGACCACAGGAGGAGGCAGGAAGCCAGGCAAAGAGCCATGCAGTAGCACACACACTTTCCCTGGATCGGCTATGTAAAAATCCAGCCCAGCTTCACTGGTTACAGATTTGAAAAGGCAACGTGGCTCCACCTGCAATCAAACTACACTTGGGGAGGGAGAGCACAAGGGAGCCAGGGTCCTTCCCTCCAGCCTTTGGCCAAAGCCCCGCACAGCACCAGGAGGATGAAGTTTGAATTCCTCCCCCTCCATCCAACCCACAGGTACCTTTTCCACTGCTTCAGAGAGGACTTCAACACTGCTCTTGCCTCGGGTCCTCTGAAGAAGCCCCTTCCTTCCTTCCTTCCTTCCTTCCTTCCTTCCTTCCTTCCTTCCTTCCTTCCTTCCTTCCTTCCACCTGCACCGGGTTTTAACTGGCATGGTAGATTTGTGGAACCTCCTCTACCGAACCGGTTAGAACCGGCAGGAACCCACCCCTGCTAGAGTCACAACTATGAGATAAACAGCTTTGTAACTTGGCAAATTAAATACATACTTTAATTCTAGAGAATTTAGGGGGAGAAATAGGGAAGCTCAGCATGTTCTTTTTGCAAATGTTGATCAGGATTTTTGGGACATTTTCTTAGGATGACCGTGAAAGAGAAGTTGGTGGAGTCCATACCTGTATGGAAAAGCGTTGGCTTGGATTGGTTCGGATACCATTTACAACAGTATATTTTCAAGGAAGAGTAAGTACTGAAGAAAGCATTTTTACACACAAGCATGCATATAAATAACTTATTGCAGCATTCTTGACTATTAATATTTAAGGAGCCCTGGTGGCATTATAGTTAAAGTGCAGTATTCCAGGCTAACTCTTCCCATAGCCTGGGGTTCAATTCTGATGGGCTTGAGGTTGATTCAGCCTTCCATCCTTCTAAGGTTAATAAAATAAGGATCCAGATTGTTGGGGGAAATATGCTGACACTGTAGACCATCGAGAGAGTGCTATAAAGCACCATGGGGCAGTGTATAAGCCTTAAGTGCTATTGCTATTGTTATTTTTAATCAAGATTCTCTGTTTCTCTTCATCTAGATTGATGGCACATTTAAGATTGATACTCCTCCTGTTCTTCTTGGCTATAGCAAAGGGAAAAATGTGGAAAACGACAGAAAATATGATTCCATACAGCAACTCAGTGATGGTTCCTACCTTTCATTGTTCATTACAATTGAACCTCAACTCATTCCCGGAGAATCAATTCAAGAAATGGTAAACCTGGACAAGTTTTATTTCTGGGCATAATTTGGACATTGTAGGAAGTGGTTTGCCTCCATTTTCATAAAGTTTATAAATAGCAAATAAATGGGACTAATTGAACAGGTATGCGCCTTTCTTGGAATGCAATTTATCCTTAGCATGCTCATTTTTCCTTCCAAGGAAGTGTTGCACAACATACCTCTACAATTATTGTATGTTTTTATCATTTAAAAGACCTTCACATTAATCAGGTGGATAATATGCCACAGTAGTCCTTCTTGGATGTTTTAAGGGGATTCCAATGCATCTTCAGTTATTTCCAAGTGGTGACGGTCCAACAGAAACTCTAAGTCAAATGTCATTATACTGTTCTCTATATAAGGACTGTAGGACCTTATATATCCTGTCATGAAGAAATTTCAATATTTACTTCCCTCCCCCTACCCCCAACCCTACACCAAACCCCCAGCAACCTCCCCCCTCCCGACTTCCCAGAACCAATATAGGGTATAAATCTTTAACAAAAACAATCTAAAATACACTTAAAAAGAAAAAAAGATAGTTAATAACGTTTTTCAATTGAGCTTTAGCTCCTCCTTGCTAGACTAGCTCTAGACAATTTATATCATTCCTGGTCTTAATCATAAGCTATCTGAAATTTCTTAGTCCCATATTTATTTTGAGTGTAATCAGTCCATCTTTTCCACTCCAGTTTAAATCTCTCATTTGAATGGTCCTTGAGATATGCAGATATTTTAGCCATCTCAGCTAAGTTTTTTACTTTCAATGTCCATTCTTGAATAGTAGGCAAATCTTCCTTCTTCCAGTATTGCGCCACCAAACAAATTTGTACAAACTTGTAAAAGTTTGTTTTTCAAAATTTTCATTGAGAAATTTCCAGATAGAATAGCAGTGGAAAGGTCCCCAATCTTTCCAATTTGAGGGCTCAGCCCGTGCATGTGTGTGTGTGAGTGGCAGGTGCATGCATGTGTGCACAACTCTATTGATAAGGGTGCATATATCCCCCACTCATGTGAATGGACCATCACACTTGAGTAGATGGCACCTGCGTTTGCACACAAAGCTCCACTTGCACAATCAGAGTGTGCTTGAGTGAAGGGTGCTTGTGCTTCTACATGAAGTTCCATTCATGCAAATGGAACTTCGCACAAGAGCGCCCTTCGTGAGATAACACAAGTAACCTTCACTCAACCTCCCTCCATTCGTGTGAATGGAGCTTTGAGCATGAGCGCAAGCACCCTCAGCTCATGTGCAAAGCTCCATTTGTGCAAGTGGAGGGCATGTGAACCCACCACTCACATCAATGGAGCTGTGTGCACATGCGTGCTGCCACTCACACCTCCCCGCGCCAGGCTGGGCCGCCAAGGTGGAAAGATTGGGGACAACTGCTCTACCTGAAAATTTCTTAATGACAATATATAAGGATGTGCCTAGAGTCCTTATATAGAGAACAATATAACAGCATATGGCTTAAAGTTGCTATTGAACCATTGCCACTTGTAAATAACTGAAGATGAAACTATAGGTGCTGAAACATAAATTGAGAAGATGAGGATAAAGTTGGGGATTTGGGAGAGTGAAGCAATGTTTTCATAAGTTCAAGCTCCACACTGCTGGCAGAGGGAAGGTAAGGCCTGTTTTGGGATGGGCATTCAATATACAGTACTTCTCCAGAGAACAGTTTCTTGCTTCTTGTCATTTCTGCATAAATTTAGGCAAAAACAAGCCAACGAAACAGTTTTGAATTGCATATCTAATTGCATATTTTCTCTCTATCTCTATGTACCTATCTCTATTTCTATATCATTCCCATTTGGAAGCAAAAGTAGCTTTGGAATTCTTGTGCTATTAACCTTTTCCTTAATCCATCATTTTAATCAGAACTTGCTCAATGAAAATTCATGTCCAGGTCCAATTACTGTTACGGACTTCTCTTGATGGTTTGATTTCAGAAATTTCAAAATTTTGAAGGATTTCTTTGAAACAAAGATTACATTAACTCTTCCTTGAGAGTGAGTTCAGTCATCTAGTTTCAGTAGAGATGAGCAGATTTTTCTTTCCGTGATGATGTCTTGCTAGAAAGCTCAATGCTTTTCCTAATAATCACAATTCCTTCCTACTTTTGGAAAAACAATAATTAAATAGTCAAACATTTCCCTTATTATTTTAACAGCTTAGTTTTTATATGATTCTGCGCTGTTGCATTGTGTTCATATCTCTCCTCCCACCCTTTTCTTGCTGGCCTTCCTGAATCTTTGTAGAACCATGAAATGTTGAAGAAGGTAAATGATGTTTAAATGTATTTTTAAAAAATAAATAAATAACAGGGTTAGAACTACTTACGTTTGCTGTGCATTTGTACACTTAAGATTAGTGTTTATACGATATAAAATGTGTCTGGTTATTTTGACAATAGTAATGTAGAGCATCATACTTGTTAACAAGATGTAGGAACCATCAAAATCTCTCAAGACACACTGTACTTCTAAGGTGGTGTGTTTGGTGCTGAGACAGAGTAGGGAATTGGGATTATTTAATATACTGTAGAGATAAAATATACTGATATATCCACAGTCTTTACTATTACTGCTACAACTATTGCTGTGACTTTTATTATATTACTGCACTATTTTCTGAACTTACAGATAAAAGAAAAAGGGGAAAAATGAATCAAAACAGAAATAGGAAATTGAAGAGATGCAAACAAGTGAAAGAGTTAAATAAGAAATATATTGTGAATTAGATATATAGAAGAGCCAAACCTTTGAGTATTTATTTGGCAATGAATTATGGGTGGAAATGTGTATTTCAGTGCCCCATGTTTTATTAACAGTGAAAAATGTCTCTCAATTAAGACAAGCTCCCCGGCATTTGGCACAGGATAGCTGTGCAATTCCAGAAAAAGATGCACCTGCTTTAAAGAGTCATGGACAGGTACTAACTCTGCCCTCTAGTGAGGTCCTTGGCTGATGTTTCATTAAATCAAAGTATCTTTTGAATATCCTCCTGGTGCCTTTCTTCCATCCATAACAAGAAATATCATTTTTATCCAAAGCATTAATCTTGACAGAAGTGGTCTGTGGCTATGATCATATTAGCTATTTAGGACTTATGCATTGGTTGCAACATTTTTAAAAAAAAATAACCTGGATTTTTTTTTCCTTCAAGCTTGACACTCAAGAAGATGAGAAGCTTCTTCAAGCAGCTGAAAGATATAAAGCTGATTGTGCCTTGAAATTTCCAGATCGCCAATGCCTGCTCACTGTAATTGACATCAGTGGAAAAACACTCTTCGTTACGAGATTCATCAAAGCGCTCAACCCCCCAGAAGAGCTCCTACGAGTTCATCCAGACAGTCCACAGCAAACCTCCGTGCGTATTTTTATTCTCTGAGGAACTTGTACATCTGTAATATGCAAACCAAGATTTAACGTCATCAGTGCTAGTGTTACTTAGTTTAGGTAATGAAATGTCTTCAAGAAAATAAGCAAGCTCGGAAAGCACCAAAAAACCCCTTATTTCAACCCTGAGCTTCAAATTTTCTCTTTTATTGAAGCAAAGAATTAAATCTTGGTTTGTATAATGAAACATCTACAAGAAAACAGCCAATCTCAGAGAGCACCAATTCTTTGTTTTGCTCAGTGATGTGCGGTGAGGTTTATGGCTGGTGAGGCAATGATGTCTGAGCATTCTCTCCTCTCCCCCAACACCCCACTGACTAAAGCAGTGCTTCTCAACCTTGGCGACTTTAAGTCCTGTGGACTTCAACTCCCAGAATTCCCCAGCCAGCTGTGCTGGGGAATTCCACAGGACTTTAAGTCCACAGGACTTAAAGTCGCCAAGGTTGAGAAACACTGGACTAAAGCACTTTCTTTCGCCCGCCTGAGCTCGCGGCAGCCCGCCTGAGCTCTGCCGCGAGCTCATGCGGGCGAAAGAAAGTGCTTTAGTCAGTGGGGTGTCGCGGGAGAGGAGAGAATGCCTAAGTATTGCATTTATTAAAGGAAAAAGAAAATTTGAAGGAAAAAAGGGAGCATGGGGTAGGGGTAGGGGCCATCAGAAACGGAGAAAGAGAGGAGGAAGAGTGAGCGCGACGCTGCAGCTTTAAACAGAATGACAGAGTTGAAGCCTCTAAAAAATGTGCCCCCTACTATGAGGCAGGAGAACTGCATGCCTCAACTACCTCGGGATTTTTTAGGCTTTTAACCCTCACTTAACTCTGCTCGAGTGCCTAAAATGTCAGGCTAGATGAGGCATGCAGTTCTCCTGCCTCATAGTAGATGGCGCTGTTTTAGAGGCTTTTTTAAACAGGCAGTCATTCACGGTAAGGCAGCAGCTAGCTAGCCTAACCTCAGTACTCGCCTTTTCCCATTTACATTTTTTTTCCTTTTCATAATTGACAGTGGTGAGGCTGTGCCTCCCCTGACTGCACGTCACTGGTTTTGCTAACGTTAAATCTCAATGGGTCTGTTTCATGGCATGCTGAGAAGTGAACCAGTCAACCCAAGGACACTGATCTGACTTAGTGCAGCCAAATTGAATGATTTTGGAACCAATCTGGAAGAAAACCTGATCTTGCCTTCAACAAGCCCAGTAGAAACCAAGAGAGACCCACCATTTCTAAAGAGAGGATAAAGTCTTGTGTTTATAATAAAAACAGCAGCTTTGGCCTCAGACTAATAAGAGGATTTTTCTTTTTTGTACATAGGAATTAGTTGCCCGATACGTATCCTTGATTCCTTTTTTACCCGATATGGTATCATTTGCTGGAATTTGTGATCTGTGGAGTACTTCTGATGTAAGTTGAAAGCTTCAAATGTCTAGAACAGAACTGTCAAACTTGTGGTCCATGGGCTGGATGTGTCAAACTGGCCACACCCAAGCCCAGTTTAGCAAAGGGAGAAAAAGTCCCTATATATCACCTGACAATGCGAGTTTGACACCCCTAGTCCAGAACTATGTGTTTATCATCAAAGGAAGTTCTTTCATAATTATTTATGCCAAAACAATAGGTGTATGTGTGGAATAATTAAAGTTGCTCTGGGTTGTGATGTTTGTTGGCAGTATTATGCTCTTCTGCATTGGATTACATACATCAGCTTTGGGGAGAGTTGAAAAACTGAATTGCTGCATAATATGACCTTTTAGAATCCATGGAAATTGAAATCACATCAAAGGCTTTGTTCAGGCAGGCCCCGTCTGCTTTCAATTTTAGTGGTCCAGTTTGGTCTAGAAATCCCTAATTATCCTTCCTTAATCATGCTGCAGTAGGCTTAATTCTTGTACAAAAAAGGATGTTATGCATTTGTTAAGAATATTTATTTTCTGATTATGTAGTTCTAAGTTGAACCACTTTAAATGAAAATAAGATTTGTCTGTTTTCATTACATAGCCGGGGACTGAAGTAGTAGCAGTTTATAGCTGCCCTTTCATAATTCTACCTCCTTAAATGTAATTTAAATTAAGCCAAAATATTCAGTGAAACAAAATAGTCTTTAACAGCATCATTTGTTTACTCACATTTGTTAGCAGTTCCTTGATCTTTTGGCTGGAGACGAAGAAGAACATGCTGTGCTATTGTGTAATTATTTTCTTGCTCTTGGCAAAAAGGCCTGGCTTCTAATTGGGAATGCTGTTCCGGAGGTAAGGTGTTTGTGCTTTGCATTTCAATAAAACTTCCTTACATGAGAAAACATGCTACCTCACCAGTCATGGTCCATACTGATTTTAGAAGCCAACAAAAACCCTGGTTCAGAGGTTACCCCCCCTGTACAGCGAGCAGGTTATCTCAGAGTTTCCAAAAGAACATTTTCCTTCTATTCTGCTGAACTGGATTATTGGGTTTGTTACATTCTTCCTTTGGCTCATTAGAATGGTTCAGTTTACACTGAAATAATTCAACTCACCACCTGAAAGAGCCTATCTTATCTTCTTCATTTTAGCTAATTCAGAATTTGTGTCTTAAGCCTAATAGGCAAATAGCAGAAGAGGAAAGAGAAAATTGTAAATAACTTGTGACCTCTAGACTGGACTACTGCAACGTGCTCTACATGGGGCAGCCCTTGAAGAGCATTCGGAGACTTCAGCTTGTCCAGAATGCAGCCGCGTGAGCAATTGTGGGTGCACCTCGGTTCACCTACGTAACACCTATCCTACGTGAGCTGCACTGGCTGCCTATTGGTCTTTGGATACGCTTCAAGGCGCTAGTCGTCACTTATAAAGCCCTTCATGGTATTGGACCTGGGTACTTGAGAGACCCCCTGCTGCCAATTACCTCCAGTAGACCGATTAGATCCCACAGATTAAGCCTCCTCCGAATTCCATCTGCCGGCCAATGCCGACTGGCGACTACCCGGAGGAGAGCCTTCTCTGTGGCTGCTCCGACCCTCTGGAACGAGCTCCCCGTGGAGATTCGAACCCTCACCATCCTCCAGGCCTTCCGCAAAGCCCTTAAAACCTGGCTGTTCCGACAGGCCTAGGGCTAAAGAGTTTTTGCCCCCCTTCTCGAATGGTATGGTTGTTGTGTGTTTTTAAATTTTGTATTGTTATGTCTCGTCTTTTTTATCCCCCTGTCTGTACCTCCTTCCCTGATTGAATTGTGAGCCGCCCTGAGTCCCCTTCGGGGAAAAGGGCGGCATATAAATATAATCAATCAATCAATCAATCAATCAAACAAACTTTATTTTTCCCGCCAGGGACCAACAGCTTATGTGCTAACTTGGGAACGAAACCAATATGTGATTTGGAATCCAAGTCGTGGGCATTTTTATGGACAATATGATGCGTTCTGTCCATTGAAAAGGGTCAGCTGTTTGATTTCTGCAGACAATGTAAGTGAACTATCCCCTAGCTGCCCTGCTGGCACAGCTAAGCAGTTCCTGTCAGCTACATGGGCTCACGACCAGATGGTTTGCCTGCACATATGTTTCTTTTCATCTTGTACCAGGAGATGTGCTGGGATTTAATTCCAGGACACCTGGAATTTAATCCCCATGCAAAAGATGTTTTCTGGATCTTGCCAAGCAGATTCTTGACAAATACTTTGGGCATCCAATATATGATGAGCTTGTCAGCCTGGCTCCAACTGGCATGAGATTTATTTACAGCCATATGAAGAGTAGGTGCCCACCTACTCTTTCTCTCACCCTGGAAAGTTGGTGCCAGTTCTCTTCCAAGTGAGTCAGTTGAAAGCAGAAGCAAGGGCTATGGTTGCCTTCTGTTCAAGAGCCAGAATCAATTGAGCAGCTGTTCAAAATGAAGGCAAGTGGCATAATGGCTTGTGCAAATCAACAGGCACAAGCAAATTTCATTTTTTTCATCATTTTCTGGAGATATGATGTATTTTACCAGACTCTTTTATCATAGCAATGCAGAGTGTGGGTAATACCGTATTTCCCCGAAAACAAAACCTGGTCTTGAAAATAAGCACAGGCTTATTTTCGGGGAGGTCTTATTTTTTTTAAGTGAAGGAGGCTGATGAGAGTGGGAGCACAGCTACCGCTGACCCTGTTCACTCCATCCCACTGTCTGCTTACCCATGGCTGCAATGGCCCAGCTGTTGCTGGGACACGTCTTTGCTGCAGTGCCTCATGGGGCTCTTCGCCCTCCTGGTGGGGCAGGAAGAGGCCGGGGTGGGCCGAGAGCTTGGCCCTGATTGAGACTGCGAGCAAGCAGACAGTGGGACAGAGGGAGTGGGGCTGGTGGTAGCTGCCCAAGCACTTTTTGTCCAGAGGGAAATGAAGCTTTATCTGCTTGCAAAGGGGAATCTTTGAAACTGAGCTAGTCACTCTGTTTCAAACTATCCCTTTTGCAATCACACAAAACTTTGAGTCTCCGTCATTCTCTGTCTGGCCAAAAACTGTTTTGTTGCCTATTGGGTGCTTGGGACAGAGCCATTTGCTTTGAGAAATGATGGAGAGTCAAAGCTTTGTGTGCTTGCAAAAGGGATGGTTTGAAACGGAGCTATTAGTGCAGCAGAGCCAGAGGCAGAGGAGATCCCAACGCACCGCCCACTTTGTCCCATGGCTTGCCTGTGGCCGCACTGAGCAAACACCCACACAGGGCATCAGGATCACCTGCTTCCCTCATCCCCCATACCTATGCCTGCTGCCGGTGCTGCCGCGCAAGCCTCCCTCGAGCCTCCCGTGAGTCAGGCAGCCACACACACATCCAGATAGCCTGTCTTCTCCCCCCTGTCTCTGCCTCCATGCTCGGAATTAATGGTATTTGTGTTATGCCGAGGGGCCGGCAAGCTGTGGTTGCTGCCAGACTCCATCGGCCCATGCACGCTATGTGGGTGAAGGTAAAGGAAGCCTCAATAGCTTTGTGGATTCACTTCAGATCAATTAGTCCTGAATTATTACTGCATAACAGAGATAATACTTAAAGAAGTTTTTTCCCCTTTTAGGTTTGGTTTAATATTCAACAGTATGATTCCCCACCAAGAATAAATTTCGATGTCAATAAAACCAAATTTTGGAAACCTTTCTTTTCTAGAAGTTTACCATTCCCTGGTCTCTCCAGTGTTCAGGTAAAGGAACTTTTATTCTGATGTTATTAGAACTATTGAGAAATGTATCCTGCCCTTTTCTTAGAAGTTCAGATTAAGGTATCTTATTAGGAGGAGGGGAATCTTCCTTAATTTTATCCCTTAATAGCAATTCTGTGAAGTGGGTTGGGATGAGAACTCCTTCAACCCTGCACAGTCCTCTCTCTATATTGTATATTATAGCATGGATATACCAATTTCCATTATACAGGTAATCCTTGTTTATTGATAGGGTATCAATTTAATCTGTAAAAACACATTTTAACATGTAAAAAAAGGTAAATTAAAAAAAACTAGAGTTGCACATCATAAAGTTTTGTAGGTTTAATCCTTTTCTGAATATAGTGAATGTTTTTCCAACTAATTGATTAGGTTGCACTGTGGAAAACAAGAACCTTATCACACAAGTGAAAGCCAGTTTGGTCTTGTGGTTCATGTGGAAGTGAGAAAAGTTGAATTCTAGTCCGGCCCCAGGCACAAAACCAGCTGGCAGACCCTAAGCTCCCAGAATTAGGAAGCAGGCAAGGGCAAATCAATTCAGGATATCTTGCTAAGAAAACTGCAAAGACATGTGTCAGCGTTCCAAGTATCATGTAGAATTAAATCAGAGTCCAAGGCAAAATGATCCTTAAAGTTCCAATTTAATAAATCAGACATGTTAGCACATCTGTGGAATCCCAATTCTAAAGAGCTTCCTGGGATTCCACCCAGTTAAAAGTTCATGATCTTGTCCCCACACCCACAAATCCATCACATGGTCCAATCTTCTTCTTCCACACTGTCATCTCCACCCAGCTGCTTCTGTTCAGGTGTAAAAGTGTGGAAACAAAAGATGTCCTTGGTCTTCTAGAAAAGAATGACAACAACACATTCCACAATCCTACTTCTTTCTATTCCCCCCTCCCATCAACTATACTAATGAAACAGCATAATGAAATAAGAGACAGTGTGGCAGGCCAAAATTCTAAAAGGAATATAATTGCAGGCCTGACAACATGTCCATGAAGTCTCTAGAACTCAATACTGACTTCAAGGCAAAAGAAAAAGAATAACAGAGTTGTAAGGGACCTTGGGGGTGGTTTTCTAGTCCAACCCCCTGCTGAAATAGGAGACTCTATACCAGTGGTGTATTAACCATTAAGCAGACTAAGCATGTGATTATGGCAAATGAAGATTTGTACTGAATGTACAAAGGAGTTGGGCACCAAGATTTGTCAATGTTTATGACACCAGTGAGCCTTAATCCGTCACTGCCCTATACTATTTCACACAAATGACTCTCCCAAACGTCTGAAGGCAAACCATTCCACAAAGACATTTCCACCCATTTTGGGGTGTGTGTGCATCTTATGGAGCGAAAAATATGGTAATTTGATTATCCTGTATGAATTGCATAAGTAGTATTCAAAATGATTTTAATGTAATTTTTCTTATATCATATTAATCACTAGAGATCTTGAAAGAATAAAAGTACAGATGAATTTAAAGTGCTATAATATTGAAGTAAATTTCATCAATGCTAAATTACTTCTCTTTCTGATTTCATTAGCCTGAAGAACTTTTCTACCAAAATGCGGACAAGGCTGTCGCACTACATTTACAGAACAGGTAATTTTGCATCAATCATAAAACCATAATATTCAAGGGCTGCCAATGTTTTAAATTACCAACAGATGGCAGTACTGCTATGCAAGAAGCTGCAATATGTTCTTTAGCATTTATTCTTTCACTTCACTTGATGGGAGGTTGCTGTGAGAAAAGGAAATATAGCTATGATTTTTGATTGCTGAAGGATCCCTTCCAATTAAAATCACTTCCAAATGCAGAATGTTTATAGTGTCACTGAGCCAAAAAATATAAAGGTAGTGAACCAGGAAGAATTGAGGTGTGTAATCAAGAATAAAGTGATTAACCTGTGACAACAACCAATATACTTTATGTGAAAAGAATTCAGGAACTGATAAAGGGCAATTGGCACATCAAAGGGAAACTGCTGTCAAGCTTGACTTTCAAAGGAATGTGGAGGTGGCATTACTGATATTCTTCAATTTCAGAAGAGTTGTGCAAAGAGTTTACATGCAGGAAAGAAGTTGCAAGAATTGAAATTTACTGAGTTCATCGGAAGTTCTCCAGCTGGACAGACGTGGGTGGAGTATGGGATCTCAAGAGTCTCACATGAACCCTGTCTGACAAACCATCTCTTTTTTAAATCGGCGAAGAAGGGGCTAGATCTCATCAGACCCAGGGGGAGGCAACAGGTCCCTCGCAGGTCGGAGATTTGTCCTCTGAATCGGAGTAGGGGCAGCAGCATGGCAACATGCTGCACAAGAAGCTAACGTCCAGCCAAAGCAAATGAACAGGAGTGTGAGGAAGAGATGAAAGACCGGTAAGAAAATTCATCTAACCCACAATCATAAATCAAACTTGGAAAAGTCAAAGAATCTTGAGAGCATAACGTCTCAAGTTACTTTTGAAACAATTAAACCGAGTTTGTAAACACACTGAGATTTTGTTGCAACATGGTATATTTCATACATCACAAACTACCCAAGACACAGTTGTGTGGTTGGATTTCATTGTCTTATTGTACGTGCACCCTGCAGATTTGGTGTCATGCAATCTTCACCTTTTCCAAAAATTTAAGGAATACGTTTATAATGTTGACACAAATGAAAAAGTGGAAAAGACTTCAGAAGACAGATATTGAATCCCAAGGCAAAAAATATATAATAAATATAATAAATCAATCCTGTTCTCATCTAGTTTCCTAACTGAAGTGACAAATCCTGGTGTTACTATCTCATTTTTTTCCATTATGAAAATTGACTTCAAATGTTATTACTAAAATGTGAGGTTTATTGTTTATGTTATTTCAAAAATGGTAGGTATCTAAACTGTAGCATTTCCAGTACTTTTTCAGAAATCAAACATATTTTATATAGAGAAGCCAGAAATCACATTTCTAATGTAGTTTATTTAGCTATTTGGCTTACCAAGGCAAATGCTACTCCAATTGAAAATGATTCTTGGTAGCTCATTCTTGATGTTCTGCATCAAAAAGAGTTGCAGAAAACCCTCAGAATTTCAAATGCAGATTTAACATTTCCAAAAAAAAATTATAAATACAGGCTTGAGAAGATATTAAAAGAAAAAATCATGGAATGGCGGCCAAACCACTTGACACGTTGGAACAGATATTGTACCTCTGCACTCCGGCAGTTCTTGCCTCTGTTGGAGAAACATCAAGGCAAAGAGGTAGAAGACGATCATCAGGCAGAATTACAAAAACAACTTGGAGACTACAAGGTATGGATAAAAAAATTTATTCCTGAAAAGCATTTTAGATACTTGATAGCTGTGATGCGGCAGCCACAATAGCAATAGCAATAGCAGTTAGACTTATATACCGCTTCATAGGCAGTTTACAGAGTCAGCAAATTGCCCCCACAGTTTGGATCCTCATTTCAGCCACCTCGGAAGGATGGAAGGCTGAGTCAACCTGGAGCCGGTGAGATTAGAACCGCCGAACTGTAGATAACAGTCAGCTGAAGTGGCCTGCAGTACTGCACCCTAACTACTGCGCCACCTTGGCTCTAGGCTAAAGAGAAGAGTTTTTCAAACTTAGCAACCTTAAGACGTGCAGGTGGCAAAGTGTGCTGGCTGGGGTATTTTGGCAAATGAAGTCCACACTTCTTGAAGTTGCCAAGTTTGAAAAATACTGCCCTAGAGGTATTCAGGAAACCCCCCACCCATCCACTTATGGGAAGATATTCCCCATTTAAAAGGATTTAGTTTCTTAGACTTGGTTTAACTTTCATCTTAGCTTCTATTGGAAGAAAATGATTGCTTTAGAGGGTTCGCTTTAACTGCTTTAACTGATAAAAGGGAAGTGCCAAGTCAGCTTTGATTTAGCACATTCTGTTCTAAATCAATCCGTTGGCTTGCCTAACTAGAGCTTATTAAGGGAAAAATAACCCACTACATTCTTGGGCCTGATTACAACCTTCCTTTGCACTATTACTCATATGCATAAGAAATCGTGTCACTGGTGGGCTGCAGGCGGTACGCCCCGGTACGGGCTTATCAGAGCCTGCCCGGAGGGCCCGCCCCATTCCAGTATGGTGCTCCTGAGGGCCTGCCCACTCGCCCGAGATCCTTACCTGTCCTTTAAAGCCTTTGGCGCTTCTGTGCACGTGCATGGTGCGTAGAGCGCCTGCGCAATGCTCTGCCGAGCAGCTGGAGCATCGGGGAGGCTTGCGGAGGTGTCGCTGGAAGTTAAGACACATGTGCGCGCTGCACGTGGAGGACACCAGGCCCCATTGCAACCATACCGGTTGCATACCGGATCCGGAACCCACCACTGAATTGGGTGTACAATTTAATCCCCCCCCCCCCAAATGACAAAGTGAGATTGGCAATTCTTGTAAAGAATTTGGATAGTAGTCTGGGCGGGGGGGGGGGATATCTATTTTACACAGGAAATGTGGCAGAGAGGAGGGAAGCAGAGTTAACTTTAAATCATAAGTTATACCTGACACAGTTCTGCATTGTTATTTTTTTTTAACTATATTTTGATAGTGGCATCCGCAAATGCAAAACAAGATATTGTAAACACTATTGCTGAATCCTGATTTATTGACTTACGTTGATCTTTATTTGACCAAAATTAGAATTGCTGGCAGGGGCATCCACAGAAAGAGCTAAAAAAATTGACACTGATCCCCAACCATGTGGTTGAAGACATCCTTTTTACCTTGTTACAATACATAGAAAAGAGATGGAGCTTCATTTGCATGGCTGTGACCACTATCTTGACATTTTCACTCCCTCTTCAATTGCTGGAAATATAAAAATAGAGATAATAGAAACAGAAAGGAAGAGGGAGATGAAAGAATATTTTATTGGCCAAGTGAGTTTGGACACATGTGAAATTTGCCTCTGGTGCATAAGATCTCAGTGTACATACAAACAACAAAGCAATATAAACATGATACCAGTAAGAGAAGGTAGTAGAAAAGATAAGGATAATAATAATATTTAATAATTATAAAAGCTGAGCTGGCGCAGTGGTTAGACCAGTGGTAGTCAATCTGGTCCCTACTGCCCACTAGTGGGCATTCCAGCTTTCATGGTGGGCGGTAGGGGTTTGCTGTAACTCTGCTTTATAAATTTTATAAAGTAAAGTTACTTCCCTACTTTATAAATCACCATTACTGTGGAACCAGTGGGCGGTTAGAAAATTTTACTACTAACAGAGATACAAAAGTGAGCGGTAGGTATAAAAAGGTTGACTACCCCTGGGTTAGACTGCAGGCTACTTCAACTGACTGCTAGCTGCAGTTCGGCAGTTCAAATCTCACCGGCTCAAGGTTGACTCAGCCTTCATCCTTCTGAGGTCAGTGAAATGAGGACCCAGATTTTTGGGGTCAATATGCTGACTTTGTAAACCGCTTAGAGAGGGCTGTAAAAACACTATGAAACGGTATATAAGTCTAAATGCTATTGCTATTGCTAATATAGCCATACTACATGCGCAAATATCTTTAGACATAAGACAGTTCTGCGGAAATTAGGTGTTTAGCAGAGTGATGGCATGAGGGAAAAAACTATCTTTGTCTAGTTAATTTGGCATGCAATGCCCTATAGCGGCATCCTGCGGGGAAGAGTTGAAATAGTTTATGTCCAGGATGTGAGAGGTCTGTAGATAATTTTTTCAGCCCTCTTTCTGACCCATGCAGTATACAGATCCTCAAACGAAGACAGGTTGGTTGCAATGTTTTTTTCTGCAGTTCTTACTATCTGTTGAAGTCTGTACCTGTCCTATTTGTACCAAACCAGGCAGTTATAGAGGTACAAATGACAGAGTCAATAATTCCTTTGTAGAACTGTATCAACAGCTCCTGGGCCAGTTTGAACTTTCTCAATTGACGCAGGAAGAACATTCTTTGTTGTGCCTTTTTAATGGGGCTCTGATGTTGGGTGTTCATTACAAATCCTGGGAGATTATAGAACCGAGAAATTTGAAGGTCTCTACTATTGATATTGTATTGTCTAATATAGAAAGAGGTGGTAGAATAGGGCTCCTCCTAAAATCCAATTTCCTGTAGGAAATTGTTGCCAGTTATTCAACCTTCCATCTATATATGCAGACTCATAACCATCTCAATTGAGACCGATGACTAGTATATCATCTGTAATGTTCAGTACTTTAACAGAGGGATCCTTAGAAATGCAGTCATTGATATATAGAGAAAAGAGTAATGGAGAGCACACACAGCCCTGGGAATCAATTATGCTAATTGAATGGGTATTCGATGTAATTTTACCTAGATTCACCTGCTGTTATCTGTCAAAAATGTATAATCCACCTACAAGTGTGGACAGACCTAGCTAAGTCAGTTTAGAATGAAGAATTTCTGGAATGATATTAAATGGCGAGTCTACAAAAAGGACCCTTACATATAGGTCCTTGGGGTTTCAAGATGCTGTAAGGTGTAGTGCAGTGCCATGTTAACGGCATCAACATCAACTGCAGAAAGTCTAATTTTATATGACAACCTGCTCATATAGGATTTAAAGCTTTATTGAATAGGTTGTTAGCAGAGGGATCCCGATTTACCCCCCTTGCTATGTATGTTGTTTTCCAAACCATTTCTATTGCTTCCAAAAAAATTTGTAAAGGAAAGTAAGAATCTTGTTCCACAGGATTTTTGAAAACTGAACAGAACAGGACCAAATTCAGTATAGAAACTGGTGAAAAAACATACCGAAAAACAAATGCTTTATAACACAACCTTATTAGTCTCTAATAAGGTGGGGGGGAGGTAAAGCCCCAAAGAAATATGCAAAAGCATTTTTTTTAGTTCTACAAGCACAGTTGGTAAATGATTGAAAATAACTCCAAAGCTGTGTTCTGCATTTTTTTCTCCTTACTTCTAAGCTTGCAAAATTGATTCAAAGTCTTCAAAGTTTTTTTTTGTTCAACTTGTAAGTTTGTTTTTTTCTAATGTAAACAGCAGAAAAGGAACTCTATTCAGTTAATGTTTAAGAACATCTACTTTTTGCAGGCCCCCACCCAAATGTTATTAGAAGCAGGTATGATAGAAGTGGTGTCCTAGATAACCCTTCTCATTCTTTCCCTTCTTGCAGATCTCCGGATTTCCCATCCACTTGCCGTTTTCAGATGTTGCATCTATTGTTGAGGCTACATATAGTACGGGAGTTCATAAAACTGAAATTCCAAACACAGAATTTGCACTGGCTGTGTATGTTCATGCTTACCCCAAACACATTCTTTCTGTGTGGATTTATGTGGCTTCATTAGTTCATAATCGATAGGACTCTACAGAAACAGATTGGCTTCCATCGTTTCCACAGATTCCAATAGTTGCGGCTGTTCAAGAAATTTCCTGCCTGAGTACAGTTAAAGTTTGTGTACAGAAACATCTTTGTGGTGGCATCCCAGGGGTTTTGGTGCTGAAGTCCAAGGGCTACTAACACTATCAAAGAGGCTGGCAAGAATGAGCAACCAGACGTTGAAAGCCATTGGTACTGCGTGTGCTTAGTCAACCATACCCTTCTGTATTTCCTGTCACATCAAAGCAGAAACGCCCTCATCTCAGATTTCAGTACTTTTGCCTTCAAACTTCAGATGACTCATTAAACTCAATGCCCAGGGACTGTGGTGGTGAAAAGGAAAGGTAGCTCTTGACCCAGCCTCAGCCATGGAAACTTCCTGACTAAGGGCAAGATGGTCTTCCCCAGCCCAGCTTACCTTATTTAATGGAGGCTGTAGATATAATGTGAAGATATCTATAGAGGTCTCTTGGAGCTTCTGAAGAAAAAGCAGCACAGAATTCTGAATAATGTAGTTTAGTTTGGTAAATGTGAATTAGATTATTACAAAATAATAAAGTTGGAAGGAACTTCGAAGGTCTTCTAGTCCACCCTCTGGTCAGGCACGGGAACCTATACTATTCCGGACAAATAGCTGTTCAATCTCTTCTTCAAAACCCACAGTGATGGAACAACCACAACCTCTGGAGACCAGAAACTTTATTAAGTTGCAGATGGAATGAGAATTGGTAAAACATGTCCAGTTTTAATGCTGCTGAGGTATATTAGATGCAGGGAAACTTTTTCCATTTTATTTTCAGTTGGTATTATTGAAGTGTAAAACATCCCACCCCCAATCAGAGTTAATTAGGTAACTCTTTCAGTTGCTGTGAAGATTGTAAGAGTATAGCAGGAATGGCAACTCGGAAGCCTGGAGATTACTTTCCAAGATGGACAGGGAGGAGAGTTACCAAGGGAAATAGGCGTGCCGTAGTTGATGCATATCTTCATTTAATTCAGCAGCTCAAGGCAGCAAAGCTGTACCTGTGCTTATCCTTTAATTTTCCTGATGCAAATTGCTTTATAGTTGTGTAAAATTTTCCATCCTAGGACAGCAAGAAACTCAACTAATGCTGTCAGGCTTTCTTAATTCTTAGATCTGAATCCTGGTCATTTCTTAGAGATGCCATACAGGTAGATTCATACAAGTAAACTCTCAATACACAAGACAAATTCTGGGCATCTGTGCAAAAGTCCCCATTCACATTTAGTGAAGGGGAATCATGTGGAGGACTCTTACCAGGACAACCACTGAATTGAATGGATCTGAAATGGAACAGCTTGGAATAGAATGGCAAGACTCTATGTATTTGAACTGCTGTCTGCAGTCGTTTTACTTGTTAATGCAAAGTATGTAAATATATCTTGTGAGTTGTTTTTAAATTTAAAAGCTTCTGTAAGTGATTTTTTAAGATACCATATAAATCAAGGTAACTTATTTACAAAAGAAACATTAACGTAGATTTATTTTCCTTCGTGACCCAGAAATATGACAAAAGTAATTTCAGAAAAGTTCTTTCAAAACCTATCCCCTTTTTTGTTGGTGGCCATTTGGACAAATTCTTTTTGTTTTGTTTTTTAGGAAAGCCTCAGCTCTCATACTGCATGTGACATGACACCAAGCAGTGTATTTTTCAATACAGATAGTCCTCGTTTAGTGACAACAATTGGGACCGGCAGCCTGGTTGCTAAATGAAGCACTGACTAAGTAGAAAATCACAAGATTGTGACTATGCTTTGCCACTCCTCCAACCTTTGAAATGCTCACCCCAGTGCTGGGGAAATTAGGAAGAATGGAATTAATGTTTTTTTTTAATTAATTCAATTAATTATTGCAAAGGAAAGGATTACAAGAGAGTAGGCAGACAAACAATGGAGAATACATGTCAGATACTGAGGATTTAATAGCTGCCAGCTATATAAGGTTGTAATCTGTAAGGTGATGCAATGAGGATGATTCAGCAATACAGGCATATTCTCTTTAAGACCCTGATGGAGTCCAACAAGTCATTTAATGTTTTAGGAGGTGTCTATTTAAGGGAGGCCATGAGAGGGGTGTGTCTCTCTCCTAGTGTACCTCTCTCGTTGTGTGTCTCATTTTCTCTCCTTGTTTCCGTAGCTGAGTGGCAAGATATTTATCTACCATGTATTTGTTTGTATATATGTATATATAAACCACTATTAATTGTCTTAAGGCGCTGTGTGCTGTTATAATCCTGGTTTGATCTCATAATAGTCACACTGCCAAAACTCTGACAATACACAGCAAAAGAAACGCAATGCTGCTGGTTCTTTGTGCAGTGTGATTGGGACTGAAAGCCACAAATATCTGGGTGTATTCGCTATCATGTGCCTGTTTATCCTCTTTTACTCTCTTACTCCCTACATAATCTCTTCCTTTTCAGTCTCTCTACTCTGCAGGGGGAGAGGTCAGGCACAGGACAATGCATGACTAATGGTAAATACATGACACTGAGACACTGCAAGCGTGGTAAATATACTGCTCAAAAAAATAAAGGGAACACTTAAAAAACACAATGTAACTCCAAGTCAGTCACACTTCTGTGAAATCAAACTCTCCACTTAGGTAGCAACACTGATTGACAATCAATTTCACATGCTGTTGTGCACATGGAATAGACAACAGGTGGAAAGCATAGGCAGTTAGCAAGACATCCCCAATAAAGGAGTGGATCTGCAGGTGGTTTGGTCACGTTTGAATGCTGGCGGTGCTTTCACTCTAGTGGTTGCATGAGACGGAGTATAGCAATAGCAATAGCAGTTAGACTTATATACCGCTTCATAGGGCTTTCAGCCCTCTCTAAGCGGTTTACAGAGTCAGCATATTGCCCCCAACAACAATCCGGGTCCTCATTTTACCCACCTCGGAAGGATGGAAGGCTGAGTCAACCTTGAGCCTGGTGGGATTTGAACAGCAGAACTGCAGAACTGCAGTCAGCTGAAGTAGCCTGCAGTGCTGCATTTAACCACTGCGCCCCCTCGGCACTACCTGAGGGTCTACAACCCTCAGGTAGTGCAGCTCATCCAGGATGGCACATCAATGCGAGCTGTGGCAAGAAGGTTTGCTGTGTCTGTCAGCGTAGTGTCCAGAGCATGGAGGCGCTACCAGGAGACGAGGAGGCCATAGGAGGGCAAAGACCCAGAATCAGGACCTCTACCTCCGCCTTTGTGCAAGGAGGGACAAGAGGAGCACTGCCAGAGCCCTGCAAAATGACCTCCAGTGGGCCACAAATGTGCATGTGGCTGCTCAAACGGTCAGAAACAGACTCCATGAGGGTGGTATGAGGGCCCGACGTCCACAGGTGAGGGTTGTGCTTACAGCCCAACACCATGCGGGACGTTTGGCATTTGCCAGAGAACACCAAGATTGGCAAATTCGCCACTGGCACCCTGTGCTCTTCACAGATGAAAGCAGGTTCACATTTAGCACATGTGACAGACATGACAGGGTCTGGAGACGCCATGGAGAATGTTCTGCTGCATGCCACATCCTCCAGCATGACTGGTTTGGCAGTGGGTCAGTAATGGTGTGGGGTGGCATTTCTTTAGGGGGTCGCACAGCCCTCCATGTGCTCGCCAGAGGTAGCCTGACTGCCATTAGGTACCAAGATGAGATCCTCAGACCCCTTGTGAGACCATATGTTGGTGCGGTTGGCCCTGGGTTCCTCCTAATGCAAGACAATGCTAGACCTCAATGGCCTGGAGTGTGTCAGCAGTTCCTGCAAGACAAAGGCATTAATGCTATGGACTGGCCCGCCCGTTCCCCAGACCTGAATCCAATTGAGCACATCTTGGACATCATGTCTCACTCCATCCACCAACGCCACGTTGCACCACAGACTGTCCAGGAGTTGGGGGATGCTTTAGTCCAGGTGTGGGAGGAGATCCCTTGGGAGACCATCCGCCACCTCATCAGGAGCATGCCCAGGCATTGGAGGGAGGCATTCAGGCACGTGGAGGCCACACGCACTACTGAGTGTCATTTTGACTTGTTTTAAGGACATTACCTCAAAGTTGCATCAGCCTGTGGTTTTTTTTTCCACTTTAATTTTGAGTGTAACTCCAAATCCAGACCTCCATGGGTTGCTAAATTTGATTTCCATTGATGTAATGTTTGTTTGTTTGTTTGTAATGTTTATTAACATTTGTAGGCCGCCCTTTTCCCTGAGGGGACTCAGGGCGGCTCACATAAAATCAGGGAGGGGAAATACAAACAATGACATAAACACATATAATAAAAGTAATAAGCAACATACATTCATCATTCGGGAGGGGCAACTATCCTTGTCCCCAGGCCTGACGGGCTAGCCAGTTCTTAAGGGCTGTGCGGAAGGCCTGGACGGTGGTGAGGGTACGAATCTCCACGGGGAGCTCGTTCCAAAGGGTCGGGGCTACTACTGAGAAGGCCCTCCTCCTTGTAGTTGCCAGCCGGCACTGGCCGGCCGATGGAATACGGAGGAGGCCCAATCTATGAGATCGAATTGGTCGCAGGGAGGTAATTGGCAGAAGGCGGTCTCTCAAGTACCCAGATCCACTACCATGCAGGGCTTTATGGGTGACTAATAGCACCTTGAAGCGCATCCGGACATCGACAGGTAGCCAGCGCAGCTCGCGGAGGATAGGTGTTATGTGGGTGAACCGAGGTGCACCCACGATCACTCGCGCGGCCGCGTTCTGTACTAGCTGAAGTCGCCGGATGCTCTTCAAGGGCAGCCCCATGTAGAGCACATTGCAGTATTGATAATTTTTGTGTGATTTTGTTGCCAGCACATTCAACTATGAATGTATTTAATAAGAATATTTCATTCATTCAGATCTAGGATATCTTATTTTTGTGTTCCCTTTAATTTTTTGAGCAGTGTATATTCCATGGTTGCAGTTAGTTTTTCACCACTTTGCTGTACCAGGCAGTCAGTGAGATCTAGTTGTAAATACATGCCACCCAGCACTAGTAACAAATTAATCTTCCACTTTTGTATCTTCCCAGCATGCAAATGGATACAAGAAATTTTCTTAAAGCTGTAGTTTATTTATTACAGTTGCTCTTATCACAGAGAAATTGCTTTTTGGAAAATCCCTTTCAAAATTCAACATCTTTAGTATGTCTACATAGAAGATGTAGGGGATTATGGTTGCTATGCATCTACAGTTAAGCAAATACTTTGAGAAGCCCACAAGATGATGTGGCAACAATAGCCTGCTGTAAATGTAGCTTTAATAGACCAACAAACTCTGATGCTGATGGGAATGTTTCATTTACTGTTCCTCAAGCCTAAAATGTGAAATCAGTACTAAAAGACCGAAAAAAAATCTCTCTAATTCAGGAAGAACAACTCTGGGATAAGAAGGTTATGGGGAAAATAACTACTTAACAATATATGTTATCCAAATGTGTTTCACATTCACTGATTTATATATAAGTATGTAAGTTTTTTTTATGGACTTAGCACAAATAGAGGGGAAAACCCCCAAATTTAAGTGCCAAATATCAGGGTGAAGGTGTCTAAATGATTTAATGATTTCTTTTCACAGCACAACAAAATTTAACCTCTCACCTTTTAAATCAGTATGGAACACTGAAAAATTATAAAACCCTATACAGGTTGTTTACAAGTTTCTGAATTACAGAGCAAAAACAATCCACAAATCACACTTCTAAAGAAAACAGTCAAGAACAAGATGTAAAGTGCATGAGAGGAAGCCTGTGGAACTAAATGAAGTAGACAGAAATGTGAAGAGTCGGATCATTCACCAGAGCGGCAGCAGGCTCGGAAACCACACTGCAAGTTCTGGCATCCGCTGGCAGTTTCAGCGTGAGGACCTGCGCAAAGACAGAACAAATGTGAAAGGAAGAAAAAGGGACTGGATGCAGTCTGAGCAGAAACTGTTCTAACATAAATGTGTTTCTGTGATTTTCACTAAGGCTTACAAGCTACGCTAGCAAAATCACCCAGAGTGAAAGAGGTCTATTGATGAATGGGGAAATCTCAAAATTCAAGCAATATGGAATACACAGATTCATCCAATCTAAGTATATTACTCCACAAAAATTAAAGGGGCATTGTGAACCATTGCTTATTAATGAAACTTTGTTAAGAAAACTGGAGTGCGCTATCAACAACACTATCAAAAGCTACTTACCTCCATTTGCTAGGACTTTTTCCTTTTTAAAAAACATGCAATCCAGTGCCTGTATTACCTGGCATATAAAATTCACAGGTGTGCCATTGAATTTCAGTCAAAATTCTCTTAATGAAGAACAAGCAACCTAGCAATATATAGATACTTCATCTGTGTATCAATGTACAGAGTGTCCAATCTTAATGTATCCTTTCTGATTCCTTAAACCAGGGGTAGTCAAATCTTTTTATACCTACCGCCCACTTTTGTATCTGTTAGTAGTAAAATTTTCTAACCGCCCACCAGTTCCACAGTAACGGTGATTTATAAAGTAGGGAAGTAACTTTGCTTTATAAAATTTATAAAGCAGAGTTACAGCAAACCCCTCCCGCCCACCATGAAAGCTAGTGGGCGGTAGGGACCAGGTTGACTACCACTGCCTTAAACTATCATCAGTGTGCTAGTACAACGTCATATTGAAGAATTTAGTAAGATTTAAAATCCTAAGTTTTGTTACTGATTTTCCATATATGTTTTGTCTGTAGTAGAATGCTGAAAGAAGTAATTTCCATACAATCAAATTACCAGTGAAACATTATAATTGGGTTAAAAATATGACATTTTTAGCAAAAAAATACAAATTGTTATTTCATTCTTTTTTCAATGTTTGCTTCCTCCCCTCAAACTAATTCAATCAAACTTAGCAGAAAGCAACAACTGAGATGGAGCTGGGCTAGGAGGAAAAGAGTTCACAAGCTCCAATATATAAAGTCAGAATAATACAGCTGAATCGTTCCTTAACTAACATTCAATGTAAGTTGCTGTCAATACAAACATTAAAGAGTAGCGGTGCTAGGATATTAGGATAAAAACAGCATCATATAAAATTTAAAATTCCTTCAAATATCAGAAAAACTGAAGTAATAAACCAATCCTAACATCACCATTATGAAATTTTAATTACTTAAAAAAAAAAGCAGATTTACGGCAGTAGTATTTGACTCAAATGTTCTGGGGGTGCTTTCCACCGTACAAAAAGGAGGTTGAAAACCAGCTTCTGATTTGCTTTTCTTCTTAAATTTCAATTGAATCATTGCAAGCATCTAGTTCTCAAGGTTTATTATTTCCTTTTGTAGAAGTCTTTTAAGACTTTTAAGATTAGACTTTCCTCCCTTCTCTCTGAGAAGCTTTCATAAATGTTACATGGAAAGTGTTTTTTAGAATGTTTATCTCAAAATGCAAGGCTGAGAGATAAAATTTCCTCACAACAACTAAAAAAAAAAAAAGCTGGTCCTTTTCCTATTATAAAACCAAAGGGATGTAATCAAACATTACTTTGTCAGTTGCAACCAGAAAATCAGCAGCAGCAGAAATATACTTCAGTGTAATCTGGATATTCCTCACTAGTATTGTGAATTCTGGTTGCATAGAACATTTAAGTACTCAGATAGTTAAGTACTCAGAAAATTTTAAGTCCTCATGGCCTCAGTTTCCTCCTGTAAGCAGTTAACAGTAGACCCGCCCAGTATATTCAAATTTCTATACTTCAAGTAAAAATAAAATGCTGCATATTATGGAATTCCTCACTATGGAAAGAGAAAATGAAAGCAGCACAAGATGTCATTTCTGAAATGTGATTGCCACCATTGAGAAACATAACATTTTGAAAATCTATTCTGAAATACTCTTGGAGGGCAACATTTCTCATGTGCAAATTTCACTTTCATGAGGTATAAAAAGTGGTAAGTCAGGCACTTGCTAAAGATAACCATCATACAGGAAAATTTCTGCCAAGATGATTCCCAAAATGATTTTTGGTCTAAGTTCAGATACTGATTCAGTCTTACGATGATTTCAATTCTGATCAAGAATGCAATTTTTAAATGTACTTTTGCACTGGAAACAAAATTGGTAGTTAGAATATTATTACTAAGATAATTGGTACTAAATTAGTTAATCTTTGAAAGCACTCAAAATTAAAATATTGAGATTTCAAGTCATAAAAACTTCAAAACAAGATTACATGTCACTTCTGATCTTTTTACAAACATGTATGCCAGAATAAGAGCAAGCCCACCAAAATAGATTCCTTTTTTATAAATAGATCATTAGCCATTTGACTGAAACTAAATTATTTAATACTTACAACTATGATTCCTTAAGAAAACAGCATAAACTTAAAATAAATTTTAAATCTATCTTTGGCAAGACAATCAATTTACCAAATGTTTGTACGGTATATTGGAGCTCTTCCATCTATGTAAAGAAAAAGATTTTGAAATATGAACAAACATTTCATTTAAAAGACATTACCGTTTATGTTGTCACAGTAGTAAAAGTGTTCATGATTTAGAGATGGGCATACTGAGACCAAGTCTTGCAGACCTGCACTGGTTACTGTCAGACAGCCAGAGAGATTGAGGTGTTCTAGATAAGGTAGCCCACCTCTAAGAGCCAACATCCTAGGAGTAGAGAACAAAACTCAGTTAACACCATGTCAAGAATTTTTCTTATCCAAA
This sequence comes from Thamnophis sirtalis, assembly GCF_051295495.1. Lineage (NCBI taxonomy): Eukaryota > Metazoa > Chordata > Lepidosauria > Squamata > Natricidae > Thamnophis > Thamnophis sirtalis. The sequence continues at coordinate 54,148,106 of NW_028261390.1, read as the reverse complement.
CTGCAAAATGTTGGCCACCCAAAACCGTCTTTCCCCATATGCTCTGGCTGTCAGAAATTCAAGGAATGCTGGGAGGAATATGCAATTATCCTGCCAAACCATTGCATTCATAAATAGCAACAGTTCATGGGAAATCACAATTCATCTCTTAAAGCTAATGATCTACAGGAGGTAAAAGTGGAAAGTGGCAACAGATTTTGGAGCGAGGGTGGTGGGAGTAAAAACAAAATAATTCTCGGAAGTTGAAATACACCAAGTGAATGAGAGGAAGAGTGGGAAACAGAGGAGAGAAGAAAGATAGGAAGAGAGGGATAGGAGAGAGGGTAAGGGGGGAAGATGAGGAGGATAAGGAGGAGTGGAATGAAGAGAGAGCAGGAGAAAGGAAGGGGAAGTAGAGTAGAAAAGGATGATGGAGGGAAGAAAGGAGGTAGGAGAGAGGTAGAAGAAAGAGGTGTATGGAGAGCAGAAGAGCTAATAATGGGTTTTTATCTTTCTGGGTATTGATGGCAAGAGGAACTGATGTGATTACTACTTAATACAATAGGATATTGGCTATGTAATAGTATACATGTGATATATGTTATGAAAATAGAAAATAATTTTTTTTAAAATGTTAAAAAATAATAATTCTAAGCAGTAGTTCCATTTAAAGACTCTAACCTGCATACATGATTGACCTCAAAACCTACCAAGAACAGTCCAATATTTGAGATCTATGTACAGTTTAGTATTATTTCAAAAATAATAGCTAACAGAGGCTTTCAAATCCTCAAAGAAATTGTTCTAATTATTCTCAGCTAAACAATTTAAAAACAGGAGAACCTACACCATTTCTGACAAATCATAGTCCAATCTCTTCCTGAAAGCCTCCAGTGATGAAGCTGTTCCATTGGTTGATTGTTCTCACTGTCAGAAAATTTCTAATTTCTAGGTTGAATCTCTCCTTGATCAGTTTACATCCATTATGATGTAAAACTATTTAACACCACCGACAATGCTGCCACCCTACAAACCGACCTTGATTATGTGTCAGAATGGTCGCGCAATTGGCAACTCTAAATCTCATCTAACAAATGCTCTGTCCAACACATTGGCAACAAAGATTAAAATACCAAATACAAGCTGGGCGGATATGACCTCACAGACGACCCTCACTCTGTCAAGGCCCTGGGAGTACTCATCTCAAACAATCTAAGCCCCAGAACTCACTGTAACAGCATTGCCAAAAAGGCATTAAGAGTTGTTAACCTAATTTTGCGAAGCTTCTTCTCCGGTAACATTGTACTGCTAACCAGGGCATACAAAACCTTTGCCAGACCAATTCTCGAATACAGCTCATCTGCCTGGAATCCACACTGTATATTGGACATTAATACGATCGACCGAGTCTAGAGGTATTTTACGAGTACTCTGCTCACAATAGAATTCCTTATGCCACCAGGCTCAAAATTTTGGGCTTGGACAACCTGTGACGCCGCCGCCTACGGTGTCGGATAGTACACAATAGTGTCTGCTACAACATCCTACTGTCAACGATTACTTCAGCTTCAACTTCCATAATACTAAGGCAAACAATACCTACAAATTCAAGTAAACTGCTCCAAACTAGATTGCAGAAAATATGACTTCAGCAACAGAATGTCAATGTCTGGCATGCTTCACCTGACTCAGCTGTTACATCCACAAATCCCCACAGCTTCAACTTTAAACTATCTACTGTGGACCTCACCCAATTCCTAAGAGGTCCATAAAAGGGGTGTGTATAAACGCACCAGTGTGCCTTCTGTCCATGTTCTACAGTCTCCTTTTATTTGTACTCATTTTCCTTGTTTCATGTCCATGTTTATACTTATACCTGTTATCTTTTACATGTTTGACAAACTAAATAAAATAAAAGTAATTACTACTTGTCTGGCTTTGGAAAATAGCTTGACCCAAGCTCTGTGGCAGCCCCTCAAATATTGCAACACAGCTATGTCTCCCCTTCACTAGACTAGCCATGCCCAGTTCCTGTAACCATTCTTCATATGTTTTAGTCTCCAGTCCCCTAATCATCCTGGTTGCTCTTCTCTGCACTTTTTCTAGAGTTGTTATTTTAGTTGTTAATTAGGGTGTTGATGGCTGGCTATTAAAGTCCTTAATTGTTTCCTTGTGCCACCATGCCCTTGGCTCCTAAGTACCTAATAGACTGGTAGTAAATCAGCACTCCTATTGACTTACGAAGGGCCATTTCCCAGGCTTCAATCATTTCTCTGGCTAGTTTTGTCCCTGCTTGGCCAACAATCACAGTAGCTGCAAAATTTAATGCATGTCCTTGTTCATTGCAATGTATGGCTACCAATGCGTTTGGGTCACCTTGTCTAACCTGTTCTGGATTCTCTTAATGGGGAAAAAACCGTCACTGCTATTCATTGCTTCATTGCTATTAGTCAACTCAGTTGTGTGAGAAATAGAAATACCAAAGAAAGGACTAGTGACATGCATTTGTGCTCTGGCTTTTTCCAAACAGCTACAGTGATCTCTTGCAACAGATTACTTACCTGAGACCATTATCTGTTATCTGGTAACATCCTGACAAACTGAGGAATTGAAGAACTCGGGCTGTCTTTTGGTCCGATTTTGCACTCTTGAAGTGTGCCAAGTCTTTCCCCTCTATCTGCCTATTAGTCCTTGGTGTGTGGTTAAGTAGCACAGGGGAAGGCGGGAGTGCCTGGAAAGTTTTTAATGCTGACCCGGCACAACAAAAGGAATGGCCACAGTAAGTCAGGGCCGCAGAAGCACAAGGCTGCTGCTCCTGCCAACAGAAACTAGTCCTCAAACCAAAAATGTCTTTATTGCAGCAGGATGCAGAGCAAGGGAGAGGGGAGGCTGGTTCTATCACACAATCTCCTTCCAAATTTCTGTGCTTCCACTCTGCAGCATCTTCAATATCGGCCAGATCTTTGGCATCTAACATCCAGATATAAGTAGAGCTGAAGCCCTTTGATCTGACTGGTACATTCCAATGGCTTTTGTTTCCTTCTTCCTTAATCACATTTTCATTTGTTATATAGTGCAGGCCACAATCCTTTTTGCTGAACTCCAAGGCAATCTCTTTGTTTTTCCACACAGTTTTTCTTCTCCTGTTTTGAAAACTTTTATGAGATCGTTCTTCGTGGGAAGACAAAATCCCTAGAGCTTTAGAAATTTTTCTTACAGCTATATCTGTTATTCTTTCACAACCAGAGAGATCAAGATGCTGGAGACTCTGGCAGCAACCAATCCAAGACCAACTGAAACAAATAATTGTGTGGAATTAACATCATAATGTTTATGTATTTATTTGGACAGTTTATACTGGCAGCTAATAGTACATTAACAGCCCATCCCCAAAGCAAATATTAAAACACTATAACAAAAATATGATATGCAATGAAAATGTTCATCCCTTAAGATGAAAATTTTCACCCTTAAGTGAAAATATAGATATGTATACTAGGAAAAAACATATCAAATAGAAACCATGACTGATATATAAATGGGATCTCTCTAATAAGCAATAACTGTTTGACTAACTTGTAAGAAAAACATGTCTCTGCCAAGCCTTTGAAAGGGAGCTCTGCAAAAAGTATTCGCATCAGCAAGGCTGCCTGCATTTCTGCAGTCACATCTTTCTGAATGCCCAGTGCAGTTACTCTTCCAATTACCTCCAACAATATGCACACACAAAGACTTCCACTGGAGCTGCCATTAAAGCAAAGATGAATCTTTGCATATACAACTGGGGAAGGCTTTCGAAGCAGCTGTGCCAAGCTTTGCAGTGGCCATTTACCCTACTGCCAACATGCTTCCCAAAACACTTCCTTTGTTAGGTGAGAATCTCATGTTTTTTCTGCCTTGTGTAAACTCCCAACTCCATCTATGGAGATTCTCAGTCATCCAGGTCATGGTTGTCCCAAAAGTGCTTTTTTTCCCAAGAGGTAACTGGACTTTCCTGTTTTTCTTTGAAGGTGTTTCGCTTCTCATCCAAGAAGCTTCTTCAGCTGACTGGATGGTGGGGAATGGAAGGATTCTTGCTTGCAGACAGCTGGTCATTTGCATTCTTTTAGCAGGTAGTTAGTCACCTAGAGGCTTATCTATGTCATCAGTTCCAAGATGACACAAACCTCCAGCTGACCTTAACCTGCTAAAAGAATGCAAATGGCCAGCTGTCTGCAAGGAGTATAAATCCTTCCATTTCCCATCATCCAGTCAGAGCTGAAGAAGCTTCTTGGATGAGAAGCGAAATATCTTCAAAGAAAAACAAGAAAGTCCAGTTGCCTCTTGAAAACACCCTTGGGAATCCCAACTCCATTCTGCTATTTCCTCCCCAGCCAGGCCTTGTGAGCTTCCTTTGAAGACAAGGCTCCATCACTCTGCTCTGCTAACTGCATGCATCCATGGGATGCTCCTTGGCCCAAGGCCAGCAGGAGGAAGTTGATAAAAATCAGCTGGGCACCGTAGAGATGGGAGGGGGAGAAATGCTAATGAGGGGAGCTGAAGCAAACACTGTGGTCCTAAATACAGGCCAATTGTCAAGCACCCAAGTTTTGATCACATGATTGTCAGGGTACTGAAACACTTCTACTGTAACTTCATGGACTAATTGCAACCATCATTCCTTCAGCGCCATCTAAATAATCTAATTGTCGTTAAGTGAGGACTATCTGTAAATGCTAGGATTGATAACATGTAACAAGGTAACCAACCTCTCATATATACAGACTACTACTTAAAATGAAAGCTATCAACCTTTCAAATGCAGAATCAGAAATATCAGTCTGAGTGAGATCAAGGTATTCCAGGTTAGGACAAAGTTCCAAGATGTGTCTGACCTATATCAAAAAAAGTTTAAGAAGGCTGAATTATAAAAGGAATGCAGAAAATAGCAAAACATCTTTTCAACTTGTATTTCCTTTATATATTATTAGCTCATCTTAAATGTCAACTAGAAAAAAAAGGTGGCACACATTTTTAAAACGCATTCAGGATACTTTTACACTCTAGAGAATCACTTATTGTATACTGTACCATTTTATTAGATATGGCTGAACTGTACGCCAGTACAATGGTTTTCACTGATGAGCCTACACGTGGCAGAATGTTATGGATTATGCCTTGAAGTAAGTCTTTCTCCTTCTGTACAACGCTGATAGCAGACGATTGTTCTCCATTTTCTTCAATTAAAAAAATGAGAAGAAACATTTAAAAATAAAAATGATTGTTCTAAACTACGGTATTAAGAAAATACTGGAAGTTTATACTTAATTACAGTTTATCATGTCACCTGGATCAATTTGATGTTGTTAATACTGTGTTTTGTTTAAATTAACCCGAGTCACACCTAAGCTAAATGTTAGTATTAGTTCAGGTTCAGAATTTGTATCTTTCTAAACTAGTATGTTTCAATCAGTGATCAGTGACTAGTAATTGTATGCAGATACAATCTAGATGGGACATGACTTTCCTGCCTGAAAAGAAAAAATAGAATATATATACATTATTATATGTATTCAAGGTGGTGAACCTAGCTAATAGTTCTGCTTCCTATTTTCCTAACAACAGCCTATAAAGTAGATTAGGCTGAGGCAGTAACTGGTCCAAAGTCACTGAGCTGGCTTTCATGTCTATAGGAGACTCGAAACCATCATCTCCTAGTTTCCAGGCCAGCACCTTAGCCCAGGAGTATTAACCCCTGTAGCCCACAGAAGTGGATGGCGCAAGTGCTGGGCAGCACATGCACATCTCAACTTGTATGAGTGGCGGGCACTAACATGCAAAACTCCATTTGTGCGAGCAGCGGGCACCTGCACTCACATGCCAAGCTCCATTTGTGTGAATGGTAGACACGTACACCTGCCCCTTGCACAATGGAGCTGAGCATGGGCGCGCTTGCCACTCACACAGAACCACTAGTTGCAGGAGTCCCATGGGTTTCCCTGGTCATCGTTTGCCTGACACACACACACACACTGGTCAACTGGCTACATAGATTTCAATGTCCTTTTTCAGAGATGACCACCGGAATTGTTGTTTGACTAAGTGCAAGGTCTTTATGAATCCGAAATCCCTGCAGCTTTTGAGTCGTGGCAAGTTTGTAAAACCAACTCCTGAAGAGGGGCATGGACATATAATTTTGCATCTACCCAGGCTAGTCTGTCCCTGAAATTGCATTGTTCTTTATGGGCCGCTAGCCATTCATCATTTTTTAAGATGGCTTTCAGTTTATCTAGCACTTCTCAGGGAATGTTTGATTTGACTTTTTCCTGGCCCTCCGTGGTTATTGCTGCTGCTAATTGGTTAGAGGGGATGACTGGCTGGATGATTTCGGGTCTAGCACTCTTGTATGGTGGCAGTCAGGATAGAGCTTCGGCCAGGAAGTTTTTTTCCCCCTCTGGGATATAGCACAGAGTGAAGTTGGAATGATTGAAATTAGGTGTCCAATGGCCTGCTTGGGGGATAACTTTCATGGGTTTTTTAAAGCTTCTAGGTTCTTCTGATTTGCCACAATTCAAATGGGTCTTTTGGCCCTCACCAAGTTAGCAATGCCCATCGAAGTGCATAGGTCTCTTTCTCCCAGACTGCCCATCTCTGTTCTGGGTCCATTAATTTTTGGGAAGTGTTGGCATGGGGCTGAAGGGTTCCCTGGGGTTTTTCTTGCAGCAGCACAGCCCCTATGGCCACGTCACTAGCTTCTGCCTGGATTACAAAGAGGCCATCTGGTTTTGGGTGTTTCAGCACAAACAGCTGCTTGAGCTTTTCAAATGCCACTTGGCATTCCATAGTCCAATTTAATAGTTGTCTAGGTTGGGTTTTCCCTCCCATTTCATTTTCAAAAGATTTGTAATGGGAAAGGAAATTTGGGCAAAAGCGGGAATAAATTTCTGGTAAAAATTTGCGAACTCTAACAAACTTTGGAATTGCATCCACATGCGAGGGGGGCGTGGCGTTCCAGGACTGCCCTGACTTTCTCTGGGTCCATTTCCACCCCCTCCTGTGAGATTCAGTATCCCAAGTATTCAATTTTGTCTTTATGGAACTTTGAAAGTTTGGTATACAGCTGGCCGCAATTTTTTTTAACAGTTTGTCTGAGCTTAACATGCTTGTCCTTTATTTCAGAAGAGTTCAGGATGTCTGCTAGATACACCAACACCTCTTTGTACAAATGTTCATGCAGGACTTTTATTAGCTGCATGAACATAGCAGGGGCTTCTTGCAATTCAAACGGTAGCACTCAGAATTGGAAATAACCCAAGGTCCAGTTGAAAGCTGTTTTCTATTCCTCTCCCTCCTTAATCCTGATTCAGTAATACATTTTGCATAAGTCCAGTTTCAAAGATCTTCCTCTGGGCTAAGTGGGCTAGCATGTCCTTCATGAGTGTAGGGTGTATACATTCTCCACAACAGACTGCATTAAGCCTGCAGTAATCCATGCACAAGCGGAAAGAGCTATCTTTCTTTTGCCAGAATAGGACCTAGACAGCTACCAGGGTCTTGCTGGCTGGATGAGACCGCATTGCAGGTTCTTATCTATTAATGCAGAGTTCTTCCAGTTCTCTGGGGATCATGGAATACAACTTGAGCTTTGGCAATTTAGACCCAGGGAGGATCTCGATGGTACAGTTGGTCAGCTGCTGTGGGAGCGCGTCAGAACCATTCTTGCTAAAAACATCCCTTAGATCCCAATATTCCCTGAGGATTTTGCACAGGACTCCGCTTTGAAAGGATGATCAGCAGGAAAAAAAACTCACCCACAGATCACTTTCTGAAACGATAATCGGCAGGAAAATCCCTCCCATCACTTTCTGAAAGTTTTCCTTACCCTACCAGCTTCTGATCTTTCTCCCTCTCCCACATCTCAAGCAAAATCAAACTGTGATGGGGAGAGATTGTTAAAAATTAACATTTCAGAAATATTACCTGTGGCTGTCTCTTTCAGAAAGGGGAGGGGATTTTCCTGATGTTCATCCTTTCAGAGGAGCCCTGCAAAAATGCACATCCAAAAATTCTCCCTTCATGGCTTCAGAGCCTCCAATCTTGCAATCCTGTGCAGGGAAGGCAGAGGTTTGCTCCAAAGCTGCAGCAGAGCATTGCACAAGGAGACCTCCGCAGGTACAGTAACATTTCTGAAATGTTAACTTTTATCACCATACTGACACACAAAATAATGGTTAAAAAAATTGAAAATAGTTGCTACTACAGTAGCCGTTGAGAAGCCACTGTGAGCCACGTGCAGCACATCGCTTGGCCTCCTGCTGCTTTTGTAGCCACAATCGGCTACAAAAACATCTGTGGTTGCTGGAAGAAGCGGCTGGAGCAGCACTTGAGAGGCCACTGTTCCATAGATGAAATTGCCTGCTGCAACCGTCACTGTTAGATAAGGAGTGCGCGAGGCACATGGGGTGTGTCACTTGGCCTCCTGCTACTTTTGCCGCTGTAAAAGCGGCCATGTTTGCACTGGGAGTTCTCCACGTGTAATATTGAGTGTGTCTTGCTCCAGTGAGGCCAGGGGCTCAGCGGCCAGGGAAGATGGGTTTTGGCGTGCACACTTCCTTTCCAGATGACCCTCTCCTCCCCTAGTTGCTAGCGAGCTTCAAAGAAAGTGAAGATGAGCAGTTGACACCCACTGTCTTAGCCATTATACCAAACTTGTTCTCTAAGATATAGCAAGTAGCCAAAGTCAAACAATTCACATTATAGTAAGCCTTAAAGTGCAAACCTGACCAAGATATCAAACTGCAGTCAAGCAAAAATTTGCCAAACTTTTTTTTTCATTTGCAGAAAGGAGGGGGAAACCTCCTTATGATCATTATAGATCATTAGCATAATTGTAATCTAACCTTCCCCAATCCTTCCTAATATTGGGACTAAAAGTCTCAGAATTTCAAATTGTTGTAAGTATGCTCATTATAAGGACTATTGATTTAACACAGGAAAAAGGCCAGGCTAGGAATGGCTGATGAAATCATTTCCCAAGATAAGCCTTACTTAATGCCAATCTCATCATACTCTTTGAAATGGAACAGGTAAAGAAACTTGGCAGACCATGTAGTCATTCCGTAGCAGACACCATATATGTGAGCAGTATTCCAATTTGGATTCTCACAGTCATTTTGTGGAAGCGAACTATGAGATTAATGCTCAATGTTCAGAACTTTGGGACAGACAAAACTGAACAAGACAGACAACTCACCTGATTCATCTATATCAGCATCTTCATCCCATTCGTGAAAAGCCTGACTTTCATCTTTCCTGTTTTTCACCCATTCTTCATCTGGCTCCGTATCAAGATCACCTGGTGGGCCATGGGACCAATTTCCTATTCAGTCAGTAAGAATTTAATTCATTAACGTAGTCTTGGCATTTAATCCATAACCAAGCAGCATAACAACATAAGCTGATTACAGGTATGTAAAAGGATCACAGGAGAAAGGCGAAAAGACTGCATACTACTTCCTTGTCCTTATAGGTTTTAAAAATAGTACATGCAAAATTGGGACATTGCAATACCTTTCCAAACTACAAAATCTTTAGTGACTGAATCATTCAAATGATTCCCAGACACAGTTCATTCTCAACCCTTAAGCTTCCAGAAACATGTCTATCAGAAAATGCTAATACTTTTTAGGTTTGTTGTTAGAATAAAAAACAAAATGAAGGGGGGGGGGAGATTAAAAAACCTCAATAAATAAAGTAGCAAATATCTATTTACTTAGTTCAATAATGATCCATATCATTTCCATATAATTAAAAAGAGAATAGACTAGGTTTTAAAATTCCTAAAATATAAATGCTGTATTTCAAAAGCAAGGGCAAGAGATCGCCTAACTTAAGGTCATTCAATCTATATTGGCTTATAGTTTTCTACATATATAACTGAAGATAAGGTAGTGATAACTGTATCCAAGCTCTCTAGCTTTGCAAATCCAAGTTTGACAATTACTAACTAAAGGTGGCTCAGTACTAAGACGCTGAGCTTGTCGATCAGAAAGGTTGGCAGTTCAAATCCCTAGTGCCGTGTAACAAAGTGAGCTCCCGTTACTTTTCCCAGCTTCTGCCAAACTAGCAGTTTGAAAGCATGTAAAAATGCAAGTAGAAAAATAGGGACCACCTTGGTGGGAAGGTAACAGCGTTCTGTGCGCCTTCGGCATTTTGTCATGCCGGCCACATGACACTGGAGACGTCTTCAGGCAGCGCTGGCTCTTCGGCTTTGAAACAGAGATGAGCACTGCCCCCTAGAGTTAGGAACGACTAGCACATATGTGCGAGGGGAAGCTTTACCTTTACTACAGTAATTTTCACACCGTAAAAACCTAAATATTTCGATCAAATCATCATCATCTTAGCCATTAAGCAAATTACTCAGAGTTATGAAGAATGATATCATGTGACCATGAGTTGTGACTTTTTGCAAGCTTCTCTTCTAACTCTGCTTGTCAGAAGCCAGCTGTGATGGTTGCAAATACAATCCTGTGACTGTAAGATGCTGCAACCATGATAAATGCCCGCTGATGGCCAAGCACTCAAATCACAATCACATGACAGTGCATACACAGTGATAACTGTAGGTTCAAAGTAAATAAGTATAAATCTACTTTATCAGCACTGCTATATGTTTGAATGGTGACTGAACTTGTTATTAATCAAGTACTATCTGCACAACATAAATAATGCTTAGTTACTTTTTTATCAAGTTTAAAATTGCAAATTACTAGGAATAGAAACTAGGGCTGATAAAAAAATATTGAGAGTGCAGCCTCTTACCTCTAGCCCAGTGCACGGGATAAAGGTGTTTCCAGAGAAATCCTGTTTTTGCTAACTGTGACCATTTGGTGCTGACTTGACTACATCGGCATAATTCTTGAGGGCTAAGATAGCTAAAAATTGTCAGCATCACCTCAGAAGGCAGATGAACGATGTTGGTGGCTTGTTCTGGTTCTTCAGTTTCTGAAAAACAGAAGACACTCTTCAGGCACTTGACAAGTTGGTCAATTTTAGCAGAATTCAGCTCTAAAGAGCCATTTCTAGAACTGTAGCAAAGAGAATGCTGTTGACAGCTGTGGGGGGGGGGGGTTGTTGTTAAACAAGGGTATTTTTGGAATTATGCATCCAGCTACTCATTCAATTTAAGGGCTTACCATGATCTGCTTTTTCATCCACGGAATATTTAAAAGCTTTCTGGAGTTCTTCTGCTTGATTCCACAAACATATCCCTTTACGTATTTCTGCTGCAGTTTCCTTCTGTGAGCAGTGTTGTGCAATTACTTTCTTTTTTATGTCCTTCAGTTCTTCATAGGTAAAATATTCCATCAACATTGGCTGGAAAACCTAAGGGATAACTATGATCACTATTTCAACATCAATTCTAACTTACATTCTATACCACATTTTTTCTTATATTTGGAAAGTTATGGGCCTTTGGTGAATTATAAACAAATATTCTTTATATTAAAATAATCAATGATGAATTCAAGAACCATGCTTGTTCAACAAGATCCAAAGCTAACGATCAAAGATGACTTCAAAGGAAAAACATATTTGACAGATAATAAACATGGAAAAATTATACATATCAACATGAATAGTATCAAGATAGAAAAACTGTTTATTAAAAACAATAATTTACCTTGACGATTCAGCACATTTTCATGTAGAAACAATAAGTTACATCTAATTCTTTAAAAAAAAATCCTGCCAAAGTGCAAGCTTTTAAAAAATAATATACTTTCTTATTTGTACTACCATGACAAACAAGAGAGAGAGGGAAGGAGGGAGAGAATGTAAGCAGGTACCACAGGATGCAGAGTTTTGCAGATTTAGGATTTGGAGAGATATTAAAAATTCATTTAAAGTATGTTCTAATCTTTTTTTAAATATTAAATGTTATTCTTTTTACATTAACAATCATTGCAGCATCCCCATGATCAAAATTCAGATGCTTGGCAACTGGTTCATATTTAGGGATGGTTGCAGTGTTCCAGGGTCATGAGATCACCTCTTGCGACTTTCTGACAAGCAAAGTCAACGGGACATCCAGGAGTGGTATCCTACCAGTTTAACCACTTTGGGCACGCACACTCACTTGCCTGATGTGCCTGACGCACGCTAGGCACGCACAGTTCACCACAAAACAACTGAGGTGCGGCAATCCACACTACTGCGCCGATCAGCTGGGCTAAAAAACAAGGAAATATAGGTACCCTATTTTTCGGAGTATAAGATGCACCGGAGTATAAGATGCACCATGGTTTTGAAGAGGCAAATTAAAAAAAAGTAGGTAGGCGGGGGAGAAGGGGAGAGAGAGAGAGAGAGAGAGAGAGAGAGAGAGAAATAAACACAGAGAAATATAGTAGGTAGGTGTGGGGAGAGAGAGAGTGTGTGTAGGTAGGTAGGTAGAGGGATGGAGAGAGAGAAATACAGTAGATAGGTAGGGAGAAAGAGTAGGTAGGTACGTAGGTAGATAGAGCGTGAGAGAGAGAGAGAGTAGGTAGGTAGGTACGTAGATGTTTCCAGGTGCATTTATCCATGTGCTGGAGAAGGAAATAGCTGACAATCTGCAGCACCTAAGACTTTGTTTCTGCTGGTACAGCACTTGATCAATGTAATTGTCATCAATCAATTAAAGAGCTTTCCAAAAGGGGTTTTTTTGCACTCTGCAAACCTTCCCAAAACAGCCTTGGGGAGGGGGGGGCTTGCAGAGTGCTCCTGGGGGGTGGGGAGGCCAAAACCGAGCAAAAAATGCTCACTTTTTTGCAAAAATGGGCCCATTTTTTGCCAAAAAATTGCATACATAGCCTTATGGAGGCTTATAGAGTGCTGCTGGGGGGGGGGGGGCGGCAAAAAATGGCCCATTTTCTGCCCATTTCTGCCCTCCCTAGCCCCCAGGAGTTCTCTGAAAGCCTCCATAGGGGTATACATGGCCATTTTGGTGAAGGGGGGGCAGGGCTTCGGGAGGCAAAAAATGCCCTATTGTATAAGACGCACCCAGATTTTCAGCCTCTTTTTTGAGGAAAAAAGGCGTGTCTTATACTCCGAAAAATATGGTAAGTATAACCCAGGGGCAGGCAGGTGGGCCCACCTGAAGGTCAGAGTGAACTGGTTCACTCTCAGCAGATCTTCGGAGCTACCAGTACGCCCGATCCAGGCCAAACCGGTAGAATCCCACACCTGGGGACATCACTTTGCAACCACGTTACTAACTTAACAATGGCAGTGATTGACTTAACTGTGGCAAGAAAGGTTGTAAAATGGGACAAAACTCATTTAACAACTGTCTTGTTTAGCAATAGAAATTTTGGGCTCAATTGTGTCATAAGTCAAGGACTACCTATAGTTAAATAAACATTGACCAATTTTAATCTTTGGAAGCCAAGCTTGGAAGATTTAGCAATTTTAAGGGGCAACACAGCAAATGAATAAATCAAATGTTTTTCTACAGTTCTGTCCCAAAGTTGTATTGCAGTCCAATGAAAATGGGAAGTATGGCAAACACATATACCAGCCTTTTTTAAACTCTGTGTAACAGCACAAATATACCATATCAGCAGTAGTCAGTAGAGTACCCAGAGTAAGATGGAGAAAAGAGAATAATAGATGTGAGCTGTTCTTTTGCTTAGCAGGATCTGCTAGTATAGATTCCAGCTTTAGACTGCAATACTGTTTACGATTTAACTTTTATTATTAGAATATTTTTAAATCCTGCCAGGGTACAAGAAACAAACATCTGAGGGTTGCTTGGTTTTACAGAATTTCCATTTGTAATATGTGTTCTTGACAACTCTGAAATATATTTTGAATCTAGTTTTTACATGAAAAGACCTTTAGCCATATCAGGTGTAAAATTTAATTTACAAATTTAATTAGCATTGAAGACTAACAAACAGAATTAAAAGAATCAAAAAGTTTATTTGGTGCTTCATATTAATATTTCACAAATTGGTGGAAGCTATTTTGTTCTCATTTACAAGGAGAACAATGCATTTGCTTATATATACAAATCGTTTAAGCTCGCTCTCTGTTACTGTGAAGATTTTTTTAATGACCAATCCAATGACCAAGGGAGATGGTTGCAAATGTCACAGAAGAGACTTGAGAAGAAACACAAGGAGCCTGAAACATTTCAGAGTGTGAAATCCTAGTGCTAAGGACAGGGCTGGGGGATGGGTTTTCTGAAACCCCAGGATTTTTTCAGCTGAATTTACTTTCTCAGTTTAGTGAGTACATTCGAAGAAAGTGCAGAATTCATGAAGTAGCATTTTCTTTTAACACATAAATGGCAAAATCTTTTTTAAAAAAATAAAAATAATGATGAATACACACTATTCAACCCAAACATTAAAAATAAAGGAAACGTTTCTCAAAACATTTAATCATTCCTCAAACCACTCACCTCCTCTTCTTCTTTCATGTGAGGAAGGAAATCTCTGGTAAAAGCTTCCAATCGTTCCTTTAGCTGTTTCGCATAGTTGAGTTGCTCATATTCATTCTGAAAATTAATTTTCAAATTCATCATATTCAAATTCACATTTTTGTTAAAAAAGTTTTACGTTAAACACATTTTCCCTTCTAAGTATATTACAGCAGCAAACATACACCATGCTTCCTTCACAGAATCATATCTATCAATGAAAATGATAAGTCTCCATTTTTATAATTAATCATTTATATGCAATATTGATACTGCTTTCTAAGAACTATTTTTCGATTGACCCATGCCAAAAATCAAACAAACTCACCTTTACATTTTTCAAGCCTTTTTCAAAGAGGCTAAGCATCTCTGACAACTTATTGTCTGAATGTACATTATATACAGTTTGACTACGTTGCTGAAGTAAACCAATGATGTATTCATTTTCAATCTGTTCATGCATTTTAAACTCTTTAAATGTAGCATATAATGATTGGAGGAGAGCTCGGAAATCATTGTTGTTGGAGAAATTTGTCTTAGAAAGCTGAAAAAAATAGAGGGTTGCACATTAGACATTTATGGGTTTTTTGAATTAATTTTTAAGAAACTATTCCTAAGAAGGTATTTGTCAGATCCCTAAAAGTGATACTGCCATTCAATTGGGAGGAGGGGAGCCTCGGAGTTAAACCATTAGCTACATCTGAAACAACTTTTACAACTTTACAATTGGTTTCCTGTCACCAGGAGACTAAAGGTCCCAACATCTCTGGAGGGATGTTTATGATAGCCATGTGGGATATATAACTTTGATGTCTAACTAGAGATAGCCATGGGAACCTGTGCTTTATTGACTCCCAGGGCAGAAGAGTTAAGGAAGCATCTTCACACTTGTGTATTGGTCAGAATCTGCATTCGGACAAAGGGGAGGGGTCATTATCAGCTTAATCCCATTTGCATCTAAAGGTTTTCAGATGCTGCTTTGCTTCTAATGGTTTCCATCCTGCTTGATTAAAGGTTCCTTTTGAAATAATCCGTTTCAAGAGTCTTTACTTTCTCAAGTTAGGAGAGGAGCCATTACAGTATTAGCCAATTATAAATTCCTAACTAAATTTGAACTTCTGTAGTTTTATCCAGCTCTGCTAAAAATTATTTTAGGTATTATTTTTAAATGTTAAAAGTATATGTTATATACTGGGGAAAAAATCAGATTTGACCAATAACCAGATTTATCTATAATTTTAATTCATATAAAGTCAAGACAACCTGACTGTTTTTTCCTTGAGGTAGAAGAAAACATTCCGCTTCTCATCAAAAAAGTTTCATCAGTTCTGATGGCAGGGGGATGGAAGGATAGGTATTGACAATTAAGACTGGATGGTTGGGGTGAAAGGATAGGTTCTAATAGGATGGTAAGGATGGAAGGATTGTATTTCTTTGCAGTCATCTGGTTGTTAGCACTGTCTGAGAACTGTTGAGGCCACTTGGCATAGATAACCCCCAAGTGGCCTCAAGAGTTCTCAGAGTGTTAACGACCAGATACATGACTTGAAATAAATATTCTTCCATTCCACCACCACCCCCAATCCTATCAGAACCAATCCTTCCATCTCCCCACTAGCCAGTCTCAAATATCATCTATCCTTCTATCACCTCATCATCATCAGAACTGATTAAGCTTCTTGGATGAGAAGGGAAATATTTTCTTCTTCTTCCTTAAGGAAAAAACAGTCCAGTTGCCTTTTAAAAAGCACCTGTGAGATAACTATCACCTGAATGACTGAGAATCTCCATAGACATGTACTTTATTTAAAATTTTTGCATTTATGATAGCTAAACAGCATAACATTCAGGAAACACTAAAACTGAAAAAAAGTAAAAGTATTTCATGGTCATAAACAAGTATTGTAAAACATTTTTTTCAGTCTAGATATTATGATTACCAGTACTCTTAATTAGGGCTACAGGCTTTTCATTTGAAATAATCTTTCATTTGAAAGATCTTATTCAGCCAGTAATTATATATGCAATAAGTATAATTTATGCCTTCAAAATAAAGTTTAAATATGAAAAAGGTTATTTCCATGTTTTCTGAGAAGACACATTTAGACGTACCTAGTTATCAAGTTTACAATTATGCCGACACATTCAGAGCTCCATCATGACCAACTGCAGTTTGATCAATTATGTACCTTATTTTTAACAGAACTTTTAAAAACAATTTTCTTTTTAAGTTTGTTTGAAGGAATTTAGCTGCTAGATTCATTCCAATCCACTATAGTGCTATCTGGAGACACTAGAGAAGTTTACATAAATTTCACTATGGTAAACAACACACTTTTAAAAAACATCTATCTATTTGGCCAATTTTGTTAGCTGGTGTAATGGCACTCAGCTTGATGTACCATATTAGGTTAATGCTCCGAAGAATCCTAAGAATGCAGAAACAATGCAATTCCAAAGCAATTGTTTTAGCTAGCAGTATCTTGTCAACAATTCTACTAGCAAAAATAATACAATCTTCCAAATTCGAGTGCCATATTTAGTCTAATACAGCTGCTTGAGAAGCAAAAATTAAATTTCCTGTTTAGCTTGAAGATCAATATTCCCCAACACTTCTTTCACTGGAACTGTCAATGAAATAAATTGGATTTTTGCTTACTCCCACAAGTAAACAGATAAACTGCTGCCCCAATTATTCCAGAGGACTTGGCTACTTTAATAATTCAGGGAAGGATGTGTTATCCACCCAATATGCTTTGTGAAATAGTCCTGTCAAATGTTTTACAAAACCCAACAAACAGAACAAATCACCAAACCCTCATTTTTGGAATATGGATAGACCAAAAAGTTAAATTCATGTACACATTGCTTTCTATTATTAGGTATTTTCATAGCTACATTGCAGAACAAAAAAGAAACTTTTTTCAGGTGACAGAAGTGATCTTTAAGTGATTAATATTTAAAGGACTGGCCCACATTCTACATTTATGTCTTGATAATGATGAGTTACATACAACTCAATCAGCAATGTCAATTTTATTTGTGCTAAAACTGCTCGTTTAAGTATTTGCACATGCAATCCTACCTGTACAAACTCTTTCAAACTAGGTGGAGCTCAATTCAACAAACCTAACAGGATTTAAGTGTGTCATTCAATAACACTCTTCTTTACAAAAATATAAACTTCTGAAAGCTCAGAACTTTTGCAGGTGTTTATATTTCTCCACCTTGATCAGGTTTTCCTCATTATAAATGTATTACAAAGATGATTTTTTAGGCATACACTGCTGATCCCAGACCTATACCTATGATCAAGGTTCCTTGTATACATAGCACAAGACAATCTTGTGCAAACTATAGAGAGGTGTTTTTAGTAAGCCAGCTTCTTTTTTTTATGGGTGGACAGGTCTAGAAAAGCACTGTGTCTGATCCTGTCCCAGGATATGAGTCAGCAGGAAAACAAAGCAGTTTACTGGATCCAAAAATTCAGTGACTTGAGTGGAAATCCTGATCTCTTTTCCATTCCTGGAAAAGAGGACAAAACTTAAATATTAATTACTAATCCTCAAAGTGATACCCGATAGACAACACTCCAAAGTTCTTGGGTCCACTTTTGCTTTGGCAAAGAGTCGCAGAGCACAATGAGACCGCAGAGGAATTCTTCCTTGGATCAAAGGCACAAATAGCAACTCAGATAATTCTCTTTCCTGAAACATATTGCCCGTATTTTAAGACGCACCTTTTCCCCTCAAAAACGAGGCTGAAAATCTGGGTGCATCTTATACACTGAATACAGCATTTTTTTGCTTTCTGAAACCTCACCCCCTTCACCGTGCATAGCTTGTAGGAGGTTTTCAGAGCTCCTGGGGCTGGGGAGGGCAGAAATAAGCAAAAATGGGCCATTTTTGCTCAATTTTGCCCCCCCCAGCCCCGAGGAGCACTCTATAAGCTTCCTAATGCCCTTTTTTGCTTGTTTTTGCCCCCCACCCCAGGAATACTTTACAAACCCCTAAGAGCTATGCATGCTTTTTTTTTGGAAAAAAAAGGGAGTCATTTTAGGAAGTTTGCAGAGTGCAAAAACTTTTTTTTAATTTGCCTCTTTAAAACTGGTGTGTCTTATACTCTGGTGTGCCTTATACTCCAAAAAATACGATATATAGGATTTGATGTTTTTTTTTTAAATGTTGCTCTTTCAACCAAAAGAAGCTAACTAGTTATTCTCTTCTTTCTTTCACCATACCTAAATATTTTTTCCTAAAAATTAAGTGGCACTATTTTCCACCGCATTTCATAAACTAACTTAAATTTCAATGACTCTTTCAAAGGATCTAATATCTGGAATTTACTTTGTGCCTTTCGTTATTTTCTTTTAAAATACAAGTCAATACATGTGGAATGTCCAGTAATCCTTTCTTGTATTACAGATTAAAATGTAGACTCACACCTCCTCTGAGTAAATAGATAAATGCTATCACTTATATTTAAAGGCAGGTATAAACATCTAACACCTTGCTAATATAATAGTGTCAAAATACATTGTAACTGAATATTATCTGCTTAACCAATTTAACCTGTAAATGCAAAACAAAAAAAAACCCTTTATCACCTTGAAGAAAAACCCTTAGAATATAACTTTTCTCAGACTCAGTCTACTTCATTAAGACAAACTTGATTATGATACAAATGTCTTTCTCCAGTTTCTCATCTTTCTCCAGTTGCATGGTTTCCATCTGCATAAAGATTGTATAGAAGTGTTTGATTTTTTTCCCCACTCAAACCTGAAACTCCTTTGTAGATCCAGAACTAGTTCTTTAATTTTTCCAATTTGTATGTCCAAATGTCTAATGTCTAGCTTTGCAAATTGATTTTAATTGACAATAATCAAGCAATTATGTTTCATGTGCTGTATATTAATTACAGCCACAAATTTCAGAGGATTGCTCCTGTTCTGTTCTTTCATCTTCTGAATTCAGTTAAGGTCTTGAAAAATGATAAAAACTTTATTACTACTTGCAGCAAAAAGTGACAAAAAGAGAAACCAGAAGAAAAAAATCCATTAAATGCTTGACTCCTATTCATATTCAGTTGTATCATCCTGTTTTGTATCTAATACTTGTGCCTAACTACATTTCTATTACGCATATTTTTTCCAACAGTACAATTTTCTGCCGTCTGGATTTTCTTTCAGACTCCTGAAACTTTTGTTATCTCAGAAGTTTATGGTTGGAAACAGCAAATATAAATGTTAATATGCTCATTTTTATGCCAGAAGCATGTGATCTCAAACGACTAGTCATGTCCATGCCTTTTTTTAAACAAATATTTGCAAAAACATAAAAGTAAAAGTTACCACCAGATTGATTCAACCATGTAGATTCCTAGTCTACATATTATGTTTATGAACCTTGATTGATGCTGTTTTTATTGTAATGAATAGTGTGTTATCCCAGTCCCACCCAAGGTTCACAGAGACAGGCCTCAGAGCTGGTTTTGACTGCAGTTGCTGCAGTCCAGATCTGTATGATAAAATAATGGATTAATATGTCTTTATCTTAGGCCTTAGCAACAAGAAGATTCTGAAGTCTAGTGAAAAATATGACAGTGCTAACAATTTGGAAAGATAAGTCTCTTGCATTCATAAGGTTTATAAGGCAGCAACTGGCAAGTGAGGGAGGCAACCTCTTCAGAATGCCTCTGGCTCTGACTCAAGTCTACCTCACCAGGCAGCTGTAGCTTTAGACCTTCAGCTCCTTAAAGGACTGTCTTAATCTTAGCAAATTGAAGATGGGTGGACTTCAATGGCAAATTGACTTAGCCTTCCATCCTTCTGAGATCAGTAAAATGAGGAGCCAGATTGTTGGGGGCAATATGCTGACTCTGTAAACCGCTTAGAGATTGCTGTAAAGCACTATGAAGCGGTACATAAGTCTAAGTGATATTGCTATTGCTACTTCCCAGAATTATCTAGCCAAGGAGCTGAAGTTCACATCTTCCAGTTGCTGGAGTTGACAAACAGCGACAACAAAGAGAGGGGGAACCCAGAGATCTTGGGCCTGTTATCCCCCACCCCACCAGGAAAATAGATCTTTTATTCCTGGATTTAAAGGAGGGGGGGGAATCAACATCTCTAAAAGCAGAAAAGCAAGAAGAGGAAGAACTGCGTCGCGCGCAAGACAGCAACCTAAGTGCGCAACTGCAGGGGGTTCTCCCCTTTTGTGCGCAGGCGCAGTACCTCCATTCCGCCGGCTGAGGCCGAGACGCGGGGGTGTGTCGCGGCGGTGGCGGCAGCTCCCACGACGCCCCTCAGCCCCTTACCTACCTTGTCGCAGTAGAGTCCGACGAGCTGCTTCATCCGCCAGTGCGGGGCGGTGAAAACATCCACCTCCTCTGGGAAGGGAGCCATCTTCTCTCCCCCATAGAGAGCGACGTTCGCTCTCTCAGCCGCGCTCCAGCGACGAGCATAGGTGGCCTGGTCTGCGCACGCGCCCTAAACGGAGGCGGCGCAAGTTCCGACCCCACCCAGAATTCTCCACGTCACGTGGAGGGAGAAGAGCGCCTTTTACCTAGAGAGGTGTTTCCAGGCCGAGAAGCGGTCTTTTTCGGGCATTTCGTAGAACTAGGAAATATCTTGCATGACATCCTAATAAATATACTTCTTCAGCCTGGTGGCAAGTTTATAGGAGGCTTAACATGGCATTCTGGCAGGCATGAAGCCTAAATTATGAATAGCCAGTTATGCAATTTGCAAAATGGCTGGGGGGGGGGGGGGGGCTGTCCTATGTCACACATAAAGCAGAGTGTTTTTCAACCTTGGCAACTATTAAGATGTGTAGACTTTTCCTCCGTTTTTAAAATCTCCATTTAATTTTTTTCTAGTCTGCATCTCTATAATAAAGTAATTGATGGATTGCTATAATCGGTTCATGTTCCCGCCCTTTCCCTTCTTTTTTGATGTATGGAATGCTAAAAGGTTATATTTTGACCTCAGCATCCGTCTCTATGCAAAACCTCTAAAGACTCAATTCAAACCTTTATTGTCAGAGTATAATTTGTGTACAATGAGATTGGCTGAGCCTCCCTTCGTGCGCCCCTCCTCCCCCAACCCAATACAATTTACGGTGAAGGACAAAAAATCCCTAGCCCAGTGAATTCTACTATTGCACTGCTGGGAGAATTGTCCCCGTCCGTTCTCAGCTGGGAGTCAACACGACGCTAAAAGAAAGTTTCATGAAGACAGCTGCCTGGAAGTAATGAGTTTTATTGAGGAAAGAAAAACGGGAAGGACGAGAGGCAGCTCAGACGTTCCTGGGTCTGCAACTCACCATACATGCATTGGTTTTCCCTTTTATACAGTTTTCCTCCTTTGAGGCTTTTGTATAAGTTTATGATTTGCAAAGATATCTTTATTTCGGAAGGTTGCTCTAATCTTGATTCTCTTGTCTTCTGATTCCGTTTCCGGTGTCTTGTCTTTGCGGTTAATCTTATCAAAAGGAGGGAAGGGTGTTTCCTGTGTGAGTGCTTGAGAGTAGGTGTCTGGCTTATGTAAATGGTAAATTGATGTTTGTCTTGTTTTAGATTGGATTCTATGCCTTTTGTTATTTCTAGTGGTTTCTGCCAGACTCAGGGGTTTTCCTGTGCTTTTGTTACTCTTAATCCTTTATACTATGTTTCTTTTTGTGATTAAATGTAACATCTTTTGGCTACCTGTCTGGTTTCCTCCTGACTATGGCTCCCACTCTTGTGTGTTTTAATTTTTTAAGATATACCTTTTGGTTATGTCTTTTCGTATCTTACTACAGCACCATGTGAACGTATTGCACATCGCACTGCCCCCTATTGTAGAATTAATTTTTTTTTTATTTTTAATAGTTTAATAGTTTTAAATTTTATTTACAAAAGTAAAATACACACACACACAAAACTTAGATGTGCACCACATTTACACAATACAGTATGAACAGGAGCTTCCTGTTCTTTCTAATAGCAATTGCCAATTGATATCGTTCACCTTATATTGTTTCCACTTTTATTATATTTCATTTGTATTTCACCATTCTTAACCTTCTTATCTTACTCCTCTATCTGCTATATTGGCTGATTACCTCTAGTAAGTTTAAACCACTTGGATACATATATATGTGTTAATTCTCCTTAACTACTATTTTTGGGCTTTGTTGTCTTCCTCCATTGATCCTTGTTTCTTTCCTCCATCCACCTGTACCATTTATTCCATATCTGGTAGTATTCCATTTCTTCTTTTCCTTGGATTTTTTTTTTTGTTATTTTGTCCATTTCAGCACAGTCCATAACCTTTCTTATTATTTCATCTTCGCTTGGAATTAATTTGTTTTTCCATTTCTGGGCAAAGGCAATCCTTGCCACTGTAATTATATGTAATATTAAATACTGAATTTATACGAGAGTCATCCTAGAAATAATAGAATATTACGAGGCACATCCAGAAAAACAAATGGTACTGGTTTTCCTTGATACACAAAATGCAAGATGCACTTAGTAACCAAGAAAGAAACCACTCAACTCCATTTTGCAGAATTAAGAGTACTTTTACTGATTATAAGTAAATGGAAGCTAAGCAAAGCTGGATCTGAGCAAAAGCGCACGAAAGCATTAGATATCAATACATGACCCATTCCCCTCCCCTTGGTAACCCCAGTCCATAGTCAAATCCAATATCTCCACAGCTATCAGGTGGGAGACATCTTCAAAAATCATCATCGGGTTAGTATGCCGGATAATTGGCCTTGGCAGGAACCTCCCCTCCTTTCCACATGCACAGACAATGGTGAGAACAACTCCCAATTAACAGTCCTCCTGTTATTTCCCTCACCCAAATACCATGCCCTCCCTCCCCGTTCCAATGGCAGCCGAAAAGCAAGCAGCAAAACAGGCTGACATATATGTAATATTAAATACTGAATTTATACGAGAATCATCCTAGACATAATAGAATATTACGAGGCGCATCCAGAAAAACAAATGGTATTGGTTTTCCTTGATGCACAAAAAGCATTCGACAACGTAATTTGGAAGTTTATAATAACACTATTAGGATGAAATTCGGAGGAAAATTTACAAAAATGATAGAAAAACTTTATAACAGTCAGACAGACAAAATTCTGATGAATGGAGAACTAACAGAGAAGATCGAAATAAAAAAGAGAGTCAGGCAGGGATGCCCCCTCTCTCCTTTGCTGTTTATATTAACCCTGGAAATTTTATTAAATGAAATTAGGAAGGACCAGGGAATAACAGAATTTGAGACTCAAAAACGAAGAATACAAGGCCCAAGCTTATGCCGATGACTTAGTAT
This sequence comes from Thamnophis sirtalis, assembly GCF_051295495.1. Lineage (NCBI taxonomy): Eukaryota > Metazoa > Chordata > Lepidosauria > Squamata > Natricidae > Thamnophis > Thamnophis sirtalis. The sequence continues at coordinate 54,124,350 of NW_028261390.1, read as the reverse complement.
TTGTTCTAGAAGATCCATTAGAATCCAGTCTGAAATTAATTAAAAAATTAGAAGAATATGGCGAAGTGGCAGGATTAAAAATCAATAAAGGCAAAACAAAAATGATAACCAAGAATATGACAAAGAAGCAAAAAGAGGAACTGGAATTAGCAACTAGAATGCAAATAATTAAGAAAATGAAATACTTGGGGATCTGGGTGTCTGCAAAATGTTCCACAATTTAGGACTGAGAGCCGAGGTGGCGCAGTGGGTAGAGTGCAGTATTGCAGGCCACTTCAGCTGACTGCTATTTGCAGTTCAGAGGTTCAAATCTCACCGGCTCAGGGTTGATTCAGCCTTCCATCCTTCCGAGGTGGGTAAAATGAGGACCCAGATTGTGGGGGTGATATGCTGACTCTGTAAACCGCTTAGAGAGGGCTGAAAGCCCTATGAAGCGGTATATAAGTCTAACTGCTATTGCTATTGCTAAGGACGATAATTATAATAAACTAGTGACACAAATAAAGAAAGATTTAGAAAGCTGGAAAAATATTCAGCTATCACTAATGGGACGTATAGACACAGTCAAAATGAATATTTTACCAAGAATCTTATTCTTGTTGCAAGCCACACCTATTAACCCGGGTAAAACTTTCTTTCAAGAATTAAACAAAATAACTGCTAGGTTCATTTGGCAAGGACGAAAAGCAAGGATTAAACTAAAGTCAATGCAAGACAGCAAGGGGAGTTGAGGTTTAGCATTACCAAATTGGGAATTATACACATTAGCAGTAACAATAGCATGGGTGAAAGATTGGAAAGAGCTAAAGAATAAAAGAATTTTGATCTTAGAAGGCCATGATTTGCAAGCAGGTTGGCACACATTCCTATGGGATGATAAAAATAAAACGTACAAATACTTTCAAAAACATTTAATTAGAAGAGCGCTATTGCAAAACTGGCTCAAAATAAAATAAAAAATCACTATGTGAAAATCCCAAATTGGCTATCACCGACAGAAAGAACGACCCATCCAAATTTTATAGATATGAATAAAATGCTAAGATACAGAGACATAATTGACGGACAGGGAAATTTAAAAACAGTTGAAGAAGTGGCAGAACAAGACATGAAAGGTTAACCTACTTGCCAAGGTGGCGCAGTGGTTAAATGCAGCACTGCAGGCTACTGCTAGATCAGCAGGTCAGCGGTTCAAATCTCACCGGCTCAGGGTTGACTCAGCCTTCCATCCTTCCGAGGTGGGTAAAATGAGGACCCAGATTGTTGGGGGCAATATGCTGACTCTCTGTAAACCGCTTAGAGAGGGCTGAAAGCCCTATGAAGCGGTATATAAGTCTACTGCTATTGACTATTGACTTGCAAATCAAAATTAAACACAATAATGATACTAAAATATATGACATCGAAACAGAACCACATGAATTGGATAAAATAATTCATAGCTCGGATAGAAAGATGATAGGGAGAATATATACATTTCTCCTGAAGCATAAAATGGAAGAGGAAATCATGAAAGAACAAATGATAAAATGGGCACAGAACTTTGGCTATAATATTGAATTGGATAAATGGGAAAAATTTTGGGGAACAAACTTAAAAACGACACTATCAGTTGCATACAAGGAAAATCAGTACAAAATGTTTTACAGATGGCACCTAGCACCAACAAGATTAGCTACAATCTCAACAAATGCCTCCCCCAAATGCTGGAAATTTGAATCAATACATGGAACATCCTACCACTTATGGTGGACCTGTGAGGAGGCTAAAAATTTTTGGAAACGGATCAAAAAGTGGCTAGAGGTAATAACAGGTTAAAATAGAATGGAAACCTGAAGTTTTTCTATTAGGAATAATGGCTGTGAAATATAAGAAAGAAATTCAGTAGAGTTATTTTTCATTCAGGAGTCTGACAGCCCACAGATTAAAAACTGTTTTTCAGCCTGTTTGTACAGCTGCCTATGCTTCTACTGTATATCTCCTCCCAGATGGTAGGAGAATAAAGAGGAACTCACCAGTGAGTCATCACTGAGGATTTTTCTCACTGTTCTAAGGCCCAAACAATGTCATCTAGTGGTATCAAGGGACAGCCCATGATGTTTTGTGCTATGCTCACCACCCTCTGTAATGTCTTTCTATCTGGGCCTGTCAGGTCACCATACCACACTGTAATGCAATGACACTTTCTATTGTGGACTGGTAAAAGGAGGTCATCAGTAGTTATTCCACTTAATTTTTTCGCAAGACCCTAAGGAAGTGGAGTCTCTGTTGGGCCTTTCTGACCACCTGGGTCCTGTTGATTTTCCAGTTGAGATCTTCGCTGAGATAGACTCCCAGGAATTTAAAGGAGGAAACGCTTTACAGAGCCTCCTTTGATATAAAGTGGGATAGGTTCCTCTCTCTTCTTCCAGAAGTCTAACGCCATCTCCTTTGTCTTGCTGATGTTCAGGTGCTGATTGTTTTGTAAGCACTATGTGGATAGTTTTTGAACCTCCCCCCTGTACACTGTTTCATCTCCACCTGTAATACGATCCAATGTGGTGGTATCAGCTGCGAAACTAATGATCATAGTGGATGGGTCGGACGATACACAATCGTGTGTACAGTGAATACAGGTAGGGACTGAGCACAAAGCCCTGTGGGGAGCCAGTACTAAGCTTCAGGGAGGTGCATATGACAGACCCAATCCTCACTGTTTGTGGCCAGTCCCTCAGAAAGTCTTTGATCCAGTCGCAGATTGAAGAAGGAAAGTCCAAGTCAGTTAGCTTTTCAATAAGGATGCTCGGCAGAATGGTATTGAAGGCTGAGCTATAATCTATGAAAAGCATCCTGACATAGTTTCCTGGTTTCTCCAGATGGCTCGCTACAGAATGTAAAGCAGTAGCTATGATGTCATCTGTTGATGTATTTCCCCTGTAGGCAAACTGATGTTTGTCAAAGTCCAGTGGGAGACATGCCCTAAGGTGTTGGAGAACCAATCTCTCAAAGCATTTCATCACTACAGACATCAGTGTGATAGGTCTATAATCATTTAGGCAGTTAATTGCTGTTTTCTTTGGGACTGGGACAATAGTGGATGCTTTCAAGCATGATGGAACACAGGCATTTGCAGGGAAATGTTAAAGATCCCTGTCCGGACCCCTGCTAATTGATCGGCACAATTCTTTACCACTATCCCCAGCATCCCATCTGGGCCTGCAGCTTTGCTAGGATTCACAGCCTTCAATACAGCTCTCACTTGGTGTATATAGAGAGTAGGCTGGGAATCAGAAGGTCAGCAGGCAGAGACTATGGGGTCTGGTCTTTTTACCTCATAGCAGGCAAAGAGGGTGTTCAACTCTTCTACCAATGAGGCATCAGCGTTGATTGTGTTCCTCATGTTGCCCTTATAATTAGATGCTGCAATCACTGCCAGACTTGCTTCGGGTTGTTGTCTGCTAGCTAGATGGTTCTCCACCTTAGGTTTCTATTGTTGTTTTGCCATCTTAATGCCTCTTCTGAGGTTTGTCCTGGCCTTTCTATATCTATCACTGTCCCCTGCCTTAATGACAGAATACCGGGCTCTCAGAAGCATCCATACCTCGCAGTCATCTAGCATTTGCAATTTCCGTAGACTCTGATGACCTGTCCGCTGTTATGCTGTCAGTGCAAGACTCTATTTCCACATAGTTTTAATTCCAAAAGAAGGACAGAAATGGTGTGGGATATAATACAAAACAGAGCCTCAGCCTTTCTTTATAGTGAAAAATGCCAGTTCTTCCTTAGTTATTAAGAGATGAGAAATATATGTTGTCAATCAGCAGGGAGGAGCTGCAGACAGTGCTTAATTAAGTGGGTGCAATTCTCTGTGACCAAACAAGCTGAGAATGTGCAGAATCTTGGAAATTGTTCCCTATTGTTGTCCAAAAATTGGTTCAGCCTGGCACAGAAGCCAATCAGCCAGACACGAGAGATGGACTTTAGCAAAACTTTTACTGAAATCTTCAGGAAAAGGGTCCCAACTCCGAAGGGAACTAAGACCCTGAACAATGGCAAAGCATGATTTATACAGTTGTTTTGAAGAAAAGAGGAAGAAAATTTTCACATAACCTTTTACCTTTTTTGGAGTTGTTCTGTTTTCAAGCGTTTCCAAGCATTTGGCTTTGCTCTTCATAGACAGACGAACTTCACGTAAAGGTTCATGCAGAATAAATTTATTATCAGGGGGCTGCATAAAAGTGCTTTGAGTCTTCAGCAGCATTAGAAACAAAGTTACATTACGTTTTCCTTCTCATTGGTAGTTTCTTTTAAAAGCAATCTAAAAAGAACTTGTTCCAGATTATTAGGTTGTTTGCCAAAGATATTGTCAAAGCATATTTGCCAAAGCATATTTGCCAAAGATATTGTCAAATATCTTTGGCAAATATACTTGTTTTTCTTGTTTAAGATTTTGTTTTCCCATTTTAGCGTAGTCCTCATTCAGGGTGACCCTTTCACGTTAGTCAACAATGTTGATTTACCTGTAAGATAGGTAAACTTAGATCATTCAGTGCTACTACTAATAGAGCTCCTCTTGAAACTGATTTTAAGTGCTGAAAACTTTATGTAGTTGGAGACTCATAAAGATCTTTGCCATTTCTTTCCATGATATAAACAGAAGTTGAAAAACATGGTTAGAGGAGACCACAGGCAGAATGTTCTTCTCCTGAGAAGTATCAAAGCAATGATTTACCAAATCATTGGTAAAATGATTTAGAAATGCATTTTGTTTTTATTTCTGACACATAAGCAGAACATAATGACCACAGACAGAAAGCACCACCAAAACTGTGTGTTCCCCACCCTATTCCTTTTAAAATATTTAATATATTAATATATTCCAAATATATTACTCTTAGCCAGGCCTAAAGGTATGTGACAATGTACAAAGGAGCTTAGTTGTTAATGATTAATTTGATTAATAGAGTATATAGCAGTGATGGCTAACCTTTTTGTCGAGGTGTGCCAAAAGCGTGGGGAGCATGGGAGGGTCACGTGTGTGCGTGCTCACACCCATATTGCAATGCCCTTCCCCCACGCATGCACGCAGGGCTCACAGAAGCCTCTGGACATCCGGTTTGTGTGTTGGGCCTTTTTTTTTTGCCCTCTGCAGGCTTCAGGAAAGCCTCCTGAAGCCTCTGGAGGGAGAAAAATGGCCCAACACGCAAACTGGAAATTTGGGAACGGACTTCTGGGATGCCTGTTGAGCTGTTTTTCTCCTTCCGAAGGCTTCAGGAGGCTTTCCTGAAGCTTGCAAAGGGCAAAAAAAAGGCCCAACGCACAAACTGGAAGTCAGGTTCCCAAACTTCTGGTTTGCACATTGGGCAGTTTTTCACCCTCCTGAGGCTTCAGGACAGCCTCTGGAGGGTGCAAAATGGCCAAAAACCAAGGCCGAAAATTAGCTGGCCAGCATGCACACGTGCGCTGGAGCTGACAGGGCAATGCCTCGCGTGCCCTCAGAAATGGCTCTGCGTGCCACACGTGTATCATAGGTTCCACATCACAGATATATAGCCATCAGCTGTTCCATTTTCCTATATTATTATTGGATAACTCAAAATCTGTAGATGTTTTGTCAAATATCTCCTTCACAAGATAGGATTCCATTTATATCTCAATCTTCAGATTGTGGTGTGTAATAGATGATATAGATAAGGAGCAGCTCACACCTTCAGATGTTTTAACACCAGAAGAGATACTTTTCTCCTTCCCAATAAACCTTAGTTGCTTAATAAAACAATACCTGACTTAATTGCTTGGAAATGCTACTCCCAAACCTGTGTAAATGTCAACCCTGAAGCTGGCCTGGCCGAAACCATCTTGGACCTTCAGTGCTGCCACACTGGAACTGAGAGATAGGGAGGGGGGATTAGAAATAGCTGTGTAGTCAACATAAAATACTTTCTCTTGGGAACCAAGGACATTTTCACACCTGGAGGAAGGAAGGAGAAATGATGTCACCACACCAGTGGATGTTGCCTTGTTTGGGCCATATAACATTGTTTGGGATTGAGGGAAAAACTTTCACTTTTAATTAGATGAAAACCAAAAGACCATTCAGAGCTGGTTTTCATCAATTATTTGCCAATATGATATTTCCAATAAAGATACTCTTTGAGGAATCTACCTGCCTCAAAGTTTTGCTTGCTATGGATCTATTACTTGAAATCCTGACATTAAACCGACTCTGCTAAACCATACAGAAACTCCCTGCTCCATCCGGAGCCGCTATCTAGAGTTCTGAGCCCCAGCTGCTTATCTGGTCTACCGGGCAGTGGGAAGACTCAAAGAAGATGGAGAAGAAGATGGAGGAGATGGTGGCCACTGGCAGAGCTTTGGCGGAGTTAATGAAAACCTACAATATCTCCCTCCCCCTGCCTCATCCCAGGGGGCAGTGGACATCAAGCACCAGTCACCTCACTACTAGTGAGATAGTTACATCAAGCACCAATGGGAGCCTGGCCTAAAGCTCATGCCAAGTGGTTGGCCACCCAGGAGCTCTACCGGGTGCAGGAAGACACCAGCTACCAGTCTGCATTCCAGGAGCCAGTGAGAGAATGCCGGGTCACCTCAATGAGGGAGGAAGGGACAGCCATCCTCAAGTGGAGATCAATGGGACCCCTGGACCTCAGTGAGTCTGGGGAGTGGAAGTACCAGAGTGTGACTCGCAGCCAGGTCCTGGATGGATCGGCAGAGAGGCTTGGCCAGCTAATCCTTGGCAGCATGGGGTGGCATCAAAAACCTAGGCAGGCAATGGTGCTATTTGGCCAGCTGACTTTTATGTTTCCCACCCAGAGGAATTGATCTTCCCAGGGAGCAACCCAGTGGTGGGTTTCAAATTTTTTCAGAACCTCTTCTGTAGGTGTGGCCTGCTTTGTAGGAGTGGCTTGCTGGCCATGTGACCGGGTGGGAGTGGCTTGCCAGCCATGTGACTGGGTGGGCATGGCCAACTTGTAAAATGTGGTGAAACTCACTTAACAACGCTCTTGCTGAGCAACCAAAATGTTGGCTCAGAAACTCTGGCATTTGAAGCACGCAAGTCTTAAATCTGTCAAGTTACAAGACCTTTGCACCCATTAGCCTTTAGAAAAAAAAACCCAGGGGTGTTCAAACTTGACAGCTTTAAGACTTGTGGACTTCAACTCCCAGAATTCCTCCTCTCGCTCTTCATCTTGATGGTGTGCGGATGGGCGAGGGGAGGGAGCTGGAACAGGTTCTAAACGGCACTGTAGATTTGTGGAACCTCTTCTATAGAAGAGGTTAGAACTGGCAGGAACCCACCCCTGGAGCAACCCCCCATGCTGTTTCCATCAGTGCAATCCAGCATGAGTCAGTCTCACCAGGTGGGTCTGGTCTACCTCCCTAACAGCCTGGCCTGTCAGCCCTCCACCACCTCCATTGGCTTAGTCAAACCTCAGGCTACACTATTTTTCATAAATCCTGTAAGAGCCAAATGGAACTTACCAAAATAGCAATAGCAATAGCAGTTAGACTTATATACCGCTTCATAGGGATTTCAGCCTTCTCTAAGTGGTTTACAGAGTCGGCATATTGCCCCCACAATCTAGGTCCTCCTTTTACCCACCTCGGAAGGATGGAAGGCTGAGTCAACCCTGAGCCGGTGAGATTTGAACCGCCGAACTGCAGAACTAGCAGTCAGCTGAAGTGGCTGCAGAACTGCACCCTAACCACTGCGCCACCTCGGCACTTATCTGAACAACTTGGATTTCTAAAGATCGGTAGAGTTTTGGGAACAAGATGGGCTGCCTGTAGTTTAAAGTTAACTCTAGCTGTGTGGCATGCTTATCCAGTGCTACATCAGTATTTTCATGCAAATGAAAAAAACTCAGGTATGGCTGTACATCTTGAAATTATATATTTTATAACTGATTTGGCATTTATGACACAAAGGATAAATGAAATATGGGTACTGAAAAGGGTGTACCAAACCAGCAGTGATTCAAAGTAATAAATATGGACAACAGGGTTATATATTCCTATGTTTTGGCTGTGTTTGCACAAAAGCTGCTTTGAGCACTACCATTCTTTTGGCCCATCACATATATCTTTTGAATCAGCCTTAGTCATATGAACCCAAAACAGCCATTTCTCTGGGTTTATGTAAATCAAGTTTCTTAAGGGGCCTTTTTGGCTTAGCAGGAAAACATTTGAGAACATTCTTAGAGAAAGATGAAAATACAAATATTTGTAAAAGCAATAGTTCTAGTCCTAGAAAGCATTCTTCTTCCCCTGCATTAACTGCCCTTTACTTTTCCCCATGCTGTGACTCTTCTGCATTTTAAAATGTAATGTTTTTTAAAATGAATATTAGTATTCTTCCCTCAGAAGAAACAAACTACAAGACGCAAAGCAGAATTAAAACCAGAGTGACAAGTCTCCACTGGTGACCATTCAATGAGACAGAATCTGAGTCAAGCTGGTGCTGTCCAACTTCAAGTGAAGCTTTTCCCTTGAGCCAATAGAAGTGCATCTCAGGCTTCTCTGCAAGTGTGTCTTTACAAGCGTGAGCCACTCAGCCAGCAGAGAAAAATAGGAGGAGGAGGAGGGACAGGGGCAGGAACCACACGAAAGCTATATTGCTGCCAGAAGTGAAGGAGGCAGAAAGTGCAGCTGTTGCTGCTTTTCAGAATCTTTTACTAAGATGCCCTTTCAAAACAGTTCTTCTTGGACAAGGAAACAGAAAATGATTTTGACAGGGGCGATAGTGTTGTTTTTGGGCACCCTGACTGTTTTTGTGATTATTGGACTGCTCAGGTTTGGAAAGAAGAAGACTCCCGCTGCAGAAGAACAGCAGTGGAAAGGCAAAGGGACCACTGAACACCTGATGGAAATTGTCCTAGGAAGATGTTACAACTTCATCAATACAATAAATTCTGAACTCAGGTGAGTGGCAGGGTGTTCTTCTTGCAAAGACTGGAAGAAGGATTGATCCAAAGGGTATGCAAAAAGGAAATAAGTAGGAAAAGGAAATGTCTGGGGCTTCTTTTGCAGAAAAATAAATACCTTGTAGCAGTTGAAAACAATTTTATTCTGAAATGTATCATACTTGCAAGAATATAACAGTCTATAGCAAATAGGCTTGCTATTTTCTTCTGAGGAGCTCCATTTTATTAAAGATAAAATAAAATAATAAAATAATATAAACATCTATGTTCTGCCTTCAAATGCATCTGCATTCTTCAGGGCTGATCATATCAGAATTTCAATTATCCCAGCAAACTATTTCAATTAATGGGAAATCCATATACAGAGACATTTTCACATTTCTTCTACAGCAAGTAGTATAGGCATGTCTGTTGTCTCTAATATATACCTGACAATTGATTGCCTTCTCTGAAAATCCATTAAAAAAAATCCAGCCACTTGTCTGAAATGGTGTAGGATGTCCTGCTTGAGCAAGGGGTTGGACTAGAAGACCTCCAAGATCCTTTCCAACTCTGTTATTCTGTTTAAAATTACCTATCACTAGAGCAAAATCAGAAAGAGAAAGGAGGGTTTAGTAGTACAAGTGTGGGATATCTCTGTCATATTCCCACTTACCCTTCCTTTCTCTTTAACCACAAAGTAAAGTATTGAAACTTTTCTCCAGCAGCTTGATCCTTTGATTGTTTCTTTCACAATCCTCTGAATGTGGCAAGTTCCCAAAAGCATAACTTTTCTCTGTTAAGAGTGATTCATGGGTACTCATGGTTCTGAAGTTACAAACCTAGGACTGTTTTTTAACATGCTATGGCATTTCAGACTGGAAATGAGACATTCCAGTGACTTCTTGGGGAGTGGAAAGTATAACGTATAAGAGGGCTAATGAAAGGGTATAATACAAGAGAGAGAGATGATGACAGATGGATTTGAGAGGTGTTCTTCAAAATAAGATTGCATTAATTGTTCAAATCAATTGAGCCCAAAATTTATGTTGCTAAGTGAGATAGTTAAGTGAATTTTGCCCCAATTTACAACTTTTCTTGCCACAGTCATTGCAGTTGTCAGGTTAGTTACCCAGTTGTTAGGTGAATTCAGCTTCCCCATTGATTTTACTTTTCAGATAGTTGTCGTAATTATGAATCAGTTGCCAAGCATTCAAATTTTGATCGCAACCATGGGGATGGTCATAAATCACTTTTTTCAGTATTGTTGTAAGTTTAAGTGGTCACTAAATGTACTCTTATAAGTCAAGGACTACCTGTAGATTATCTCTGTATTTCAGGTATGAATTTGGAGAGAGAAAAATTCTGGCTCTTCATGATTTTACTTTGTCTTGAATCATGGATTTGCATTTCAGGGGTATCTCTATAAATTTACTCAGAAGTAATCTAGTTATATTCAGTTGGATTTCCTGCTCACTAATGCAAACATTAGTAATGCAAACACTAGAATTGTAATTCTAGTAGGAAGATTAACTCACGATAAACCTTGTGTGCCTCATTGTTAAGTAAATATCCCATGGTTATAAAAAAAAGTCCTGTTAATTTATATTCTCAAGGAAATCAGGATTTTAAATCAGGAAACAGAGAAATGTGATTAAATTTGGAAATGCATGGCTGATTGAATTAGACACTGTATTTTTTTAAATTGGTTGGTAAGTATTTATGCAATAGAGGTGGTAATCTGCAAAACTCAATAGTAAAGGAATGTATTGTTATTGTTGTGAAAGTAAGATGCTTCCGGAATTTTATCAAGGGATTGCAATTTTAGTGAATTAGTGTGAGCTTGAAAGGAAGATGTTATCTCTTTAAAAGGAGACAATTCTTCGAAATAAATGTAACTCTTAAGACAGTGGTAGTATTTCTTTCCAGACTCATTTGGAAATCAGAAAAAAGTTTGAAATCTTACTTAAATACTTGAATAGAGAGCATTGAGAGCAACTTCTAAATGCATACCATTTTAAGATTGCCTTTAATTTTTCTTGGTATTGCTGAATTCTTTAGAGAATCATACTCTTACAGGATTTGAGGAGATATATTAATATTAATCTACATCCTTTCCTTTCTGGGTTGCTAATGGTTTTAAATGATAACTGATCTTTTTTATTAAAAAAAACACATCAAAGTTTGATCACAGCACTTTAAACAGAGATATACTATATTCATGTTCACTCTCATTCCAAAGTATTTCTTCCATATTTTTGTGGAGTGTAGTCATGCTGTATTTATGGATCAATTTTTGTTTAAAATCTAGTTTATACAAATCAGTATTTTCTTTGTCAGGCAGGCAGGCTACACTGGGAACTATTCAGCCCCCATTTCTCCATCTCTTAGGCATCATTTCTGCTTCTGTAATATTTAAATTTTGTAAGTCATTAACTGGTAGAGTGGTTGTGCTAGTCTCACTTCAGACTTTCAAAAATTATAGAGTGATTACATCAATTGTTATTATTTTTGTTAATGTTAATGCCATATGTCTATTTTATTATGTTTGTAAATAGGTGATTTAATGCCATATACATATAGTAAAATTGTAAGATAGATGGCAAATGCTACATAAATCTGGTTATAAAATACAGATAGTTTTCAAAATATGACTCTCATGGAATCTGCTCATTACAGTGGCATGTCCCAATAGTCATTATGTGAAGTATCTCTCATCCTCACATCCCTGTTCTCTCTAATGAAGCATTAAATACCCAGGCTATTAAGTGAAGCAAGGGATACTACATTTAGGTCACCGCTATGTGGCCCAGTAACCTGAATGTTTTGCTGCTTTAACAGGATCTACACAATAATTCTGAGTGCTTCAGAAAGCATCTGCAGCACTCTGCAGATCTTTTTAAGGCAACAAAATGAAGTAGTTTGTCAGGCAGCCACCATTTTGTCCCCAACAAACAAGTGGGTGGGGCAGCCACCTTCAAATCATCTCTGTGTAGCCCAAGAACATGTGGCCTGCCCTCCTTTCCCAACATAAGGTCCAGAGAACTTCAAAAGAAAAGTGCAATGGGTGATGGGCATATGAGGAACAGACGCAACCGTTGAGTGGTCTCATATTGGGTTGGGGGGGGAGAGGTGGAGGTGTTGCAGCAGCTTTGTGGTTGGTTGTAAGGTCAAATGACCTCAGGGGTGCTACAGCCACTGTAACTTTGAAACAGGTCGTAGATAATTTTGGGGTGTTTAATTTTGAAAGTTTGTTAAGTAATATGTTGTACTGTAGAACCTCTGGTCATGAATGCTTCTGACCATGACCAAATCGGGTTCTTACCAAAAAAATTATTTTTTTTCTCCTTCCATGCCATTTTTTTTTTGTAAGTGCCAAATTTCCAAAATTAGGTTCGGGTCACGACCAAATCGGATTGCGACCAAAGTTATGGAATGAATTATGGTCATACTATATCTCAAGGACTAACTGTAAGCCAATATGCTACCTTTGTCTTTTCTTCATTCAGGAAACAATACAGCTAGTTCTTGTTTAACAGTGGCAGTTAGAACCAAACTTTCTGTTGCCAAAAGATACTGTAAAATGCAGTGTTGTCACAGCTCAGAAATGGCAATTCCAGCAATCCTGATTGTCACCATTAAACAAGGATTGCAGAGATTGTTAAGTGAGGATTTCTTAAACAAAGACCACCTGCATGTCAAAATAAGGGAAAGAGATCAGAAAGAGATCTCTTTCTTTAAACTGACTTTTAAGGTGAATGTTGAACTATATAAACTTCACCTTCAAAACAGTTTGACCTTCATTATACCATGTCTTAGATGTTGGGAAAAAGAACTAATTTCCTGCTTAATCACATATGCTTCCTGCTAAGAGTAATAACTTGTGTGCAATCTTTTTGAAATTAGAACAGGTAAAAAGTTACTAGGAATATATGTTCTGATTCAGAGAGAATGAAATTTCTCTTTGTTTGTGAAAATAGATTTAAGCCAGGATTATATTCAAATTTCTATGTTTCATGCCTCAAACTGGAGGGTAGTTCTTTTACTGATTTGGGCAGTTCTGTTGCCCACTCACCCCAAAAATTAGATGTGTCAGTCTTCTGACTTGTAATGTGATAGTTTTAATTTGGGCAATGTAGCTCTATCATTAAACAAGGTGACTACATGTAATCACCATTTGTAACCTTCCCAGCTGGCATCTGACAAGTACAGTCAATGGGGGAAACCAGATTAGTTTAATGACTACATGATTCATTTAAAACTGCTGTGATTTTTTAAATTTGTAATTGTATTTATTTCATCAAGCATGTATTGGATAACATATGTAAGTATAAACACGATTTTGGATATGTGAAATGGATATGAATAAAAAGAAGCATTAGGACAGGGATAGTGGGCACGGTGTGCTTAAGCATGTCCCTTATAGCGGTATATAAGAGGAGCTGAGGTGGTGCAGTGGTTAGGGTCTCACCGGCTCAAGGTTGACTCAGCCTTCCATCCTTCCGAGGTGGGTGAAATGAGGACCCAGACTGTGGGGGCGATATGCTGACTCTGTAAACCGCTTAGAGAGAGCTGAAAGCCCTATGAAGCGGTATATAAGTCTAACTGCTATTGCTATTATTTGCTAACAACTGTGGCAAAAAGATCATAAAATGGGGGCAAAACTCATTTAACTGCCTTGCTTTGTAATGGAAATTTTGGGTTCAGTTGTGGTCATAAGTCGAGGACTATCTGAATTCTCATGAGAAAAAATGGCAGCATTTTTACATTTTGATCTTATTCAATTAAAACCATTTATCAGAACAAAAACTAGCACTGATATATTAATATACTTATAATATTGCATTACGCAGGTTTATTCTTAAATGGAAAAAAACTTTGATGAAATGTCAAGGGGCAACTGCATAGAGGGGGCAAAGGGCCAAAATGGTAGCCCCCAAGTCCCACCTTTTTTATGGGTTATGTACAGAGGTGGGTTGCTCCCTGTTTGGCATGGTTCGGCTGAACTGGTAGTGGTATTTTTCCCTGGGTCACAGAACCAGCAGCGCCCCAGGCTTGCCACACCCCCAAACCATGTCACCACCATCGCTGATGTCGCTGCCATGTTGTTTTGTAGTGACTGTGCACGCGCAGTTCACTGTAAATTGTTCTGCGCAAAACACGCACGGAGCGAACCGGTAGTAAAACCAGCAGCAACCCACCTCTGGTTATGTAAGGAGAAGGGGGATTTCGATCACATAATTCTTGCTGCCATCTTGAAGTTTTTTGCCCCCATCCCTGGTTTTTAACAATTACATTATGATTTGATCATTACAGCAATTAGCCTTTGTTCCTAGTGAGTAAATAGGTAACTAATTCCAAATTGGAGGAAAATCAAAGAGGAAGAACAGATAGATTGGTGCGGGATGAGATGGGGTAGAGTAAAATAGAGTAGAGCAGTAATATGGATGAGTGATGATTAATCTGGAGACAGAGCCAAGCTCTCACTGCACCAGGTAGTATGATTTGTGCAGTGCACATAAGCATATTTAATCCCCTTATATTTTGTACTACAAATACCATTATCTCCAGCCAATGTGAACAATGTCGTGCATTCTGAGAATTGTAATCCAAATCACCTGCAATAAATCAGGTTGTCTATCTCTATGATGGAGAAAGTAGTCAGGTGAAATCAATGCAGCTGTTCCAGCATTGGCAAAATGCACTTCTGGCCAATCTCCATTCTCCTTTCATTATTTTTCCTTGATTTTTCAGGTCCAGGAGAAGGTCAATACCACACATTCTGGAATAGTTCAAAAGTGGTGTTTGTGTAGAGAAAAAGGCTCCTTTGTTCTATTTCCTGACTTCCTTCAGATGTTAAAGACTCTGAATCATACATTCTTAGCCAAGTTTCTCTTGTGTTCTGACCTTCTCTCTGTCGTATTTTTTTCTGTGTGACACTCAGCATGTCAAATATGTCTAGGCTATTCAAAAGATTTTGTTGCACTGAAAAAATACCATTGAGTCACTTGCTTCTTAAGTTCTAGAAATATGTTTCTCATTGTTCCAATTGTTTGTTCCAATTGTTAAATTCAGCATAAGATGTATGCTAACATACTTTAGCATACCACATCCATGTTGAACTACCTTCGCTTCTGAAAGCTAGTTTCTGTAGGTCAAACAAGACCAAGTAATAAGTCTTCTAGATTCTGAATTTTACCATATTTATGTTTTGAAGATCCTCTACAATCTCTCCCTTTTAGGCTATCTATGTTTGGAAGACAGACTGATATAACTCCCTGCTCTGCACTGCTTTTATACTGGCCAACCATTGAAAGATTCTCTCTGTCTATGAAACAGACTAGCCATAGAAATACTGTACTCTAACCCAGTGGTGAGATAAAAGTAATTTAACAACTGGTTCTCTGCCCTAATGACTTTTTTAAGCAGTGGTGGGATTCAGCCAGTTCACACCGCTTTGGGAGAACGGGTTGTTAACTTTCTGAGCAGTTTGGTGAACTGGCTGTTGGAAGAAATCATTAGGGCAGAGAACCGGTTGTTAAATTATTTGAATCCCATCCCTGATTTTAAATATTAAAAAATGGTATACCAAAAGGGTTAGGGCAGGGGAGTCAAACTCGCACTGTCAGGCCTGGAAGCCATTTTTTGCATTGGTCCTTCAGGCCTGCCAAATTCAATGCTGGGGAAAATAGGAGGGAGGATTATAGGGAGTATGAGAGATATAATAACATTCCTTTTTTTGAGAGTCAAGGACAGTTGCTCTGCACCTGGAGGGGTATGACTGGGAGGCAACTCCAGTTGGGACGGTGCTTGATTGGGCCATGTGATGGACATGTGGGTTCTGGGCAAGGTCTTGAACTTTCATTTAGGTGGGGAAAACCTGGAAGCTTTCCCAGATGTGCCAATATGACCTCAAATAAAATGGAACTTTGAGGAACTTCAAGCCTCGGAATCTTCTTTCATTGGGGGTGTTACTTGAAACCCTGACATGCAACCTGAAGACCAGATCTGTCATGCACTGGCCATGCCCACCCCCGGTTTAGCGAAGGGGGGGGGAATAATGGTACATCATGTGACAATGACGTGATGATGCAAGTTTGACACCCCTGGGTAAGGGTTAGGGCCTGAATATTTTTTGACCACTGTAGAACTTTGAAGCTGATTCCTGTACGTGGTTCAGATGGCTTCCTTTTTTGCTGTGTTCCAGTACGAAGTTCTTTCGTTTTGCTTTTCAAAATTTGTCACTGCTTTGTGAGTTTTTTTCTATTTTCCTGGCTGGTTATTTGGGCTACATTTGATATGATGATACTCTGCACACTTTTTGGGGGGGATTTTAGCTGAAGTAGGAGAGTTCCCAGATTAAATTCATTAACTTGGAATCTGCAATGAAATCAAAATATGTCTGCAAGGGTTGCTAACTAGGCCAGAAGTGCATTTTACCAATGCTGGAACAGCTGCATTGATTTCACCTGACTACTTTCTCCATCATAGAGATAGACAACCTGCTTTATTGCAGGTGATTTGGATTACAATTCTCAGAATACACGACATTGCTCACATTGGCTGGAGATAATGGTATTTGTAGTACAAAATATAAGGGGATGAAATATGCTTATGTGCACTGCACAAATCATACTACCTTTCTTGCATTGCTCGAGTGGACAAATAATTTAGAGCCATCAGTATGATTACAAAACTAGTTCCTGAAAAGGAATTAGGAACCCATAGGATTGAATAGAAAACATCCTGATTGGCAGAAGCTAATCAACCCATATGAGAGGAATTACAATCAGAGATGAAATGAAGACAATCAGAAATATACAAACTGAGTCTTAGATGAAAGATAGGATTCAGAATTCACATGCTGCTTTTAAGGACCCTGTCTTATTAGTTCTTTTATCTTCAGAGGAATTTTAATATGCTTCACTGACAGGTCTATAATTCCCAGTTATTTGAGTAAAGGTCAACCTTTCACCTCTGCCTTGGATTTGAACTCTACTTTTCTGATAGAATGTAGCCTGGAGTTGCAGGAGGCAGGAGCTCTTTCCCAGAGAGCAACAAGACAGTGGCGCTTGGAATGTTCAGCGGGCAAGAAGAGAGCAAGGTTGGACTCTCCTTAGCAATTCACATAATCTATTTATAGTTATTGCAGATAATTGCCTTAGTCTGGTAAGATATTTGTTTGTAAGTGAATAACAATAAAGGAACTACTCAGGAGTAACTCTACATGTCATTCTTAGTTCTTCGGGCCTGACATTTTTTCATCCATTGTTCAATCAGACAATCTTCATTAGGGAAAAGCATACTAATTTTATAACAATTGCAGTGCCAAACAATGACACCCTTTTCAGTCCAGTTCTAGGAAAATAAAAAGAAAGGTAGGTTGGATTCTTCTACTCAAAACCTGGAAATGCAATCTTGACCCAATCTTGAAAGGTAGCTGTGGAACTGCAGTCTTTCACATGGGATTGTTTTAATGAAAAGTTCCTTTATTAAATCACTGAAGCCAAAGCTCTCTCTATAAAATGGAATATACAGGGGAAAGAGACATAGAAAACACATAAAATTGGTTTAGCACAGAGGCTAATAACACAAAATTCTAAATAATCAGTAAAACTGGTCTAGCAAAATTAGTCATTGCCTCATTGAATAAATACATCGATAGACTATAGTTTGTATAGACTATTGATAGACAAGCCCTTCTTACTCTTCTTTCTTCAATGCTATCATCAGTTTTACAGAATATAAAAATAACTAAAAGCCCGTCTCTTCAGTAGAAACTGACTATTGCTTTGCCCAATCAAGAAAAATGCTCCTTCTGTGATAACCTGGTCTCACCATGGCCCAAGCTGAGAAGGTCGTCATAGAATCAGCTGGGCACAGGAACTAACGCCATGTGTGGCCCAGGTGTACTGCTCACTTGTGCATTCAGGTCTTACTGTTTGAGTGACTATCACACCAACGTCCAGTCCACCAGAGTTTGCTGTGCCGAGGGAGGAATGAAACCCATGGAACCCACCACTACTTGAGCAGGGAGAAGGAGGAGGAGAAGAAGAATGTTGAGGCTTTGCACCAACCAGCTAGCCAGGCAGGGAGTAGACGAGGTGGGGCTGGCTGGCTGGGGAGGGGGGATCATGGCCGCTCAGCATGATTGTGGAGAGTTCAACTTTATGCAAAACTATCCAACTATCTGAAACTGAGGCCACCCTGTAAAAAGTTGGGACCCAAGTACATATTTCCCTATTATCTGGATTGTGAATCTGGTGACAGTAGAGTTGGAACAGCCAAAAATCTTAGGTGTATCCACCCAATGTTTCTCTGCAGTCTATTGAAACCCTTTTGCAGTTCACCACTAAGAAGTGAAACACTGAATGAACTTGCCTAAGTGTCTTAGGAAGGAGGAGTTCCATCATGATGGGGTTAATGATTCTGGTGATGGGGATTGGGCCAATGAATTTTGGTCCATTTCTTAGATGGTCATAAGGATTGTAGAAATTTTGTGGATAGATATACACAATCCCCCACTTTGAATGATTTGAATTCACAGTGCTTCTTGTCAGCTTGAATTTTAAAAGCTGCTCTAGCTTCTTGTAGAACTAGTCTGACCAGTGGCCAAGTGGATTGTTTATCCATTCCTTAAGTGAGAGGATGTCCGGTTCTGTAGCTGGTAGCTGTGGCATGGGGTTGAATTCTTGTTCTGTGGCAATCTGAAATAGAGTGAAGCCAATGCTGCGGTATACAGAGTTGTTGTAAGCTACTTCAGCAAAAGGTAACAGGTCAGTCCAGTTGTCCTGTTGATAGTTAATAAAATACCTTAAATATTGTTCCAATACTGCATTGGTTCTTTCAACCCTGCCATTTGTCTGAGGATGATGTGAAGAGGACAGCTCCTGGGTGGAGCCTAACAGGTTTAAGAAAGCCCGCCAACATTTGGAGGTGAATTGGACACCCCTGTCTGAGATAATCAGTTGGGGAACTCCATAGAGGCAATAAATGTAGACTAAAAACATTTTTGCTAGTGCCTTGGCTATTGGGATCTTTTGGCAGGGTATGAAGTGGACCAGTGGTGGGTTTCAAAAAATTTTCAAACCTACTCTGTGGGTGTGGCCTCCTTTGTGGGAGTGGCTTGCCAGCCATGTAACCTGGTGGGAGTGGCTTGCTGGCCATGTGTTCTCTCTCTCTCTCTCTCTTTTTCTCTTTCCTTCCTTTTGTCTCTCTGTCCCTTTTTCCTTTTTTTCTTTCATCTCTCTCACTTTTTCTTTCTTTTTTCTTTTTTTCTTTATTTCTTTCTTCTTTTCTTTCTCTTTCTCTCTCTGTGTGAGTCTCTCTCTCTGTGTGTGTGTGTCAGTGGTGGGTTTCAAAAAATTTTGAAACCTCTTCTGTAGGTGTGGCCTGCTTTCTGGTGGACCTCTTCTAACCGGTTCGGTAGATTTGACGAACCAGTTCTACCGAACTGGTGCGAACTGGTAGGAACCCACCTCTGAAGTGGACCTGTCTTGAAAAGAGGTCCATTACAACCCAAATAACTGTGTGTTTCCTGTTCTTTCAGGTAGCTCCACTATAAAATCCATAGAAATCTCTCCAGAGTGCTGAAGGTCCTGCTACCATTTGTAAAAGTCCTGGGGATTTTCCTTGTTGCCTTTTTGGAGCTGCGCAGGTGGGGCAGTTAGCAATGTAGCTCTCAATGTCTTTTTTAAAGGATGGTCACCACAATTGTCTTTTGAGGAGGTGTAGAATTTTCACAAATCCAAAATGTCCAGCTATCCTGGAGTCGTGGCATTGCTTCATGAAATCCAATCCTTGGCTAGCAGGGATGTAAAGTTTGTTTTCTACTCAGACTAAGTCATCGTTGAGCAACGATGTGTGTGCATGGAACCAGTCATCCTTAAAGAGACCCTCCTTAAATTTAGAAAGCGGTGCATTGTCAGCAAGTGATTCTTTTTGGCTTGTGCTCAGGTAATTACTTTGGTGGCTAGCTGGGGTGTTTGGAGCATAGGTTTAACAATTTCAGTCTTTTTGCTGTTGTATTGGGGTTTTCTGGACAGGGCATCAGCTAAGAAGTTTTTTCCTCCTGGGAGATATTTGAGGGTGAAACTAAACTGTTTAATGTATTGTGCCCAACTTACTTGTTTGGGGGAGAGTTTTCATGGTGTCATCAGAGCTTCTAGGTTTTTATGATCAGTCCAGACTTTGAAGGGGATTTTGTTCCTTCTAAGAATTGCCTCCATGTGAAGAGGGCCCATCATACTGCATAAGATTGTTTCTCCCATATAGCCCATCTTTGCTCAGTTTCTGTCAATTTTTTAGATGTGTATACACACAGTTGCAATTGTCACTGTTCATTGTTTTGCAGTAGGACGGCTCCTACTGCCATGTCACTGATGTCAGCTTGGATAACAAATGGTTGTTTGGATCTGGATGTTTTAGGATTGGTTCAGGTGAGAATAGTTGTTTAAATTTTTCAAATGCTGCTTGCTATTCCATAGTCCAGTTAAGGGGTTGCCTTGGTTTTGATCCCCCCCTTTTGTCTTTAGCAAATTTATAACAGGGAGAGCAATTCGTGCAAAGGCTGGAGTGAATTGACAGTAAAAGTTAGCAAACCCCAGGAAAATTGTATTTGTTTACAGTTTGGGATGGCTCCCAATAGATGATGGCTTTTACTTTTTGTGGATCCATCTCTATCCCTTAATGGGATAGTCTGTGTCCCAGGTAGTCAATTGTTTCTTGGTGGAACTCAACATTTAGAGAGTTTTGCATAGAGCTTAACAAGAATTGTTTGGACTACTTTTATGTGTTCTGCTTTTGTTTTGGTGTAGATGAGAATGTAATCAAGATAAACCAGGATCCCTTTGAATAAATGTTCATGGAGCACCTCATTAATTAATTGCATAAACATGGCAGGCGCCCCTTGTAGTCTGAAAAGGAGTACTTTAAATAATCTTCCACTGATCCCCTTTCCTAATTCTGATGCAGTAATATACCTCTCATAAATCCAGCTTTGAAAAGATTTTTCCTCTAGAGAGGTGGGCCAGCATGTCCTTCATGAGGGTGAGTAGGTACATATTTTCTATGCTAATCATGTTGAAGTTGCAGTAGTCAACACAAAGGTGTAAGGAGCCATCTTTCTTTTCACGGAACAATACAGGGGCCACTATTTTCGGTTGGGTAGGTTCAATGAAACCTCTTTTTAGATTTTTGTCGATAAATGCTATGAGTTTATCTAGTTCTCTGGGGGACATGCAGTACATCTTTGGTTTTGGAAGTTTAGCCCACGGTAAGATCTCAATGACACAATCTGTGGTGTGATGATGTGGGAATTCATCCGATGCCTCCTCACTAAATACCTCCACCAAATCCTTGTATTCTTTGGGGATGATAGTGGCCTCAGCATGGTTGACTAGCCATGGCCATTTCTCTGTTCCCTTTCTTCACCTCCCTTCCCCCTGGGAGGTTTGTGAATGTCTCTGGAATTTTACGTTTCCACCCTCCAGTTTATTTTAGGGTTCCATTTCCATAGCCATGCGAGCCCTAGGACTAGTGGCCATTCCATTCTTGGTGCTACTATGAATGTGAGGGTTTCACTATAGTCCCCCAGTTTTGATTGCAGTTCTGCAGTTCGGCTGTTCAAATCTCACCGGCTCAGGGTTGACTCAGCCTTCCATCCTTCCAAGGTGGGTAAAATGAGGACCCTGATTGTTGTTGGGGGCAATATGCTGACTCTGTAAACCGCTTAGAGAGGGCTGAAAGCCCTATGAAGTGGTATATAAGTCTAACTGCTATTGCTATTTATTTGTAATGGTTCTCTGGCAAAAATGGCTAGTTCCCCCCTGCTATAATGCCATCTAGCTGGCAGAAAGAGATAGAGGTTTTCATTTTCCTTAGGTGAATTCCCAATCTCCCGGCCAGAGTTGGGCTAATTAGGCATTGGGTACACCCCGAGTCCAGTAATGCTGCTACTTCCTCCCTTTTCCTTCGGCTGGGGATAAAAAGTATTAGGGGTAGCATGAGCAGTTCAATTGGGTTGCTTACCAGCAGGTCGTCTTCCTCTGGGTTTGTGGGGGAAACTCCATGGCCTCCTGGCTTCTCAATGCAGTTTCTTTTCCTTGGGGGTGGGTGGGTTTTGTAGATTTCCCCCTGATGGGCGATCAGGCTTTCTGGCAGGGTTTTTTGAATGGCACTCCACTGCGTGTTGACCTGCCTTCCCACACTTGAAACAATCTGATTCCTCAGTGCCATGGCAGTTTGGGACTTGAATGTTTCCCGCCACCCCTGGGGTGGGGATCTTCTCCAGGCTTTGTCGGCGTGGTAGTGGTTTCGGGTTATGTCAATCTCTGCCTCTTCTGCCACCAGGTACTATTTATGCAGGTGGTTAGCCCCCCCACCCCCAGCCCAGGCCAGGCAGGCAGTGTACAGGTTGTCTTTTTATTTCTTCTTTTTGGCAATCCGGACTGGCTGAGGCTCGATCACCAGCCACAGCAGAGGCTTCCCTTCAGGTGACCCTCCTCCTACCCCCTCCTCCTCTCACGCCCTCTTGCCATCTGTGGTAAGACCGGGAGGGTGCACATGCATGGGGAGACTCTCCTTAAGTGAGCAGCGAAGTGCAGCAAAGATGCGCGGGGGCAGCCGGCCACTCACTTGAGAGTCTTAACAGGATGCAGTTTCTCTCCTGTGCTAAGGCTCTGGCCATCGCCTTGCCATGTCGCCCCCCCCCCCCCAGCAGCTCTTTGGCCAAATGCAGAAGGCGCAAACTCCAGCCTGAAGTGGCAAGAAGTGTAGGCTGCCTTATGCATCAAAGTGGCATGAAGGCAGGTACAGGGCCACTTCATTCCTGCACTAAGGCTCTGGTGACTTTCCTCCTCTCCTTCCTCTTCCTCTTACAACCCCCTGGCTGGCTGTGGTGGGACCGGGAGTGTGCGCACATGCGGGAAGACTCTCCTTAAGTGGCCCTGTACCACATTGGTGCATAAGTCAGCCTTCACTTCCTGCTGCTTCGGGCTGGAGCTCGCACCTTCTGCGCTCGGCCAAAGAGCTACCAGGGGGTGGAGGCAGAACAGCAAGGTGATGGCCAGAGCCTTAGTGCATCCTGTTAAGACCCTCCTTAAGTGAGCACTTATCCACCTTGTGCGTGCCTTAGAGAGAGAGACACACACACACACACACATACACATACACACAGAGTGATACACAGAGAGACGGGGAGAGGGGGAGAGAGGGAGAAAGAGAGGGGGGAGAGAGAAAGAGAGATGAGAGGGAGGAAGAGAGGTAAAAAGAGATGTGAAATAAGGAGGGAGAGAGAAAGTGATGAGTGTGAGAGGATGAGAGAGTGGGAGAAAGAGAGTTGGGGAGAGGGAAAGAGAGAGAGAGAGAGAAAGAGGGGGAGAGGGAGGGAGAGAAAGAGATGAGAGGGAGGGATGGAGAAAGAGATGGGTGAGGGAGAGAGATGAGAGAGAGAGAAAGAAAAAGAGATCAGAGGGAGATAGGGAGAGGGCAATAGAGAGGGAGAAAGCATGTGAGAGATACCTATTCCCATAGAAAAGAAAACAGAGCCACAAAACCTGGATAGGTGTTTCTGTGGGGGTGTCATGTGACTCAGGAGTGAGTGACATTGAGTTGGCCATGCCCACCCAGGTTTTGTGGCTCCTATTGTTTTGTTTTCCATGGGAAATGGGTCCAAATGGCTCTTTGAGTGTAAGATTGCAGACTGCTGGTACAGGGTATACTGTTTGAGCAAGGAGTTGGACTAGAAGACTTCTAAGGCAACTTCCAACTGTGTTATCCTATTACTTTGGTCTCAATATCCCACCAACACTGGTACTTCTAATAAAGGCCTATGAGATGCAAGAAAATGCCCAGGATAATGATACCAGGATGTTGGTGTATTTTGACATTTTTAGAGGGAGGGAGATTTTGACATAGACTTCATTTACCATGTAATTTTGATTGATTTGGTTCCTGTGAACATGAAGTAGATATGTGATACCAAATAAAGATGCAGCTCTTTAATAGCAATAGCAATAACAATAGCAGTTAGATTTATATACCGCTTCATAGGGCTTTCAGCCCTCTCTAAGCGGTTTACAGAGTCAGCATATTGCCCCCAACAACAATCCGGGTTCTCATTTTACCCACCTCGGAAGGATGGAAGGCTGAGTCAACCCTGAGCCGGTGAGATTTGAATAGCTGAACTGCAGAACTGCAGTTAGCTGAAGTAGCCTGCAGTGCTGCATTTAACCACTACGCCACCTCGGCTCTTAGGTTGCTGACAAATTCTATATTTGCATCCTGAAATATTCCAAAAGCGAAGCATTTTTAAATAAAATCTGAGAGGTCAAATGATAATGGTGATGATGAAGATGACATCGGGGATCAGAAGAATGGGTCCTTCAATTGCATGTCTTTGACACAGCTATTTGATACCATTGTGATTTAACAACAATGAAGCTATTTTGCAGCCATTTTTTTTAACTTCAAGTCTGTCTCTCTCTGCAGAAATAAAGATTGTCTCAGAGTATGGAAACTATTTGAACAGGCCTTTCTGTACAAGGACCCATGCAAGGTGACCATAGAAGATTACCAGCCTTTAATGGACCTAGCAAGATATCCCATACCATGCAACAAGGTGTGTTGTGCCAATAGATTTCCAGAGAAAGGAAAGGATTACATCTGGGATTCCCAGTTTGCTATGGCTTCAGAAAAATACATTAAATTGTTTTGTTTTTCAGTGACTAATTAAAAGAAAGAACTGTCCATTATTCACAAGTATCTGATAAATGTGAAAGTACTTTATCAGAGTGATTGTGATGTGCAGTCAAAAGTTCAACATGGTTTTTATATCCATATGAAACTTTGATCTTCCCATTGTAGTCATCATTTTGCCCATATCCCATGGTCTCCTCTGTAAGTTGTTGAAATATGTTTCCTAGGAATAGATCATCAACTTCTACAGAAGACCAGTGATTTTCAACTCAGGCAGTGAAATATCCTGAATGTATTCCTAAAAAGTATTTCCAGGAATATTTGTCATTTTGGCACACATGAAAGCGAAACCAACTCTGTGATTTTCTGTGATTTTTGTATAACTAAAGACTAGATATTCCCGTCCCTCCTTGTCACAGGTCACATTGTCCAATCAGGTATCACAGCATTTCCTTGGTAACTCCTTCTAGCCTTTGGCCAGCACCTGTTGAGATGACTTTGGTTCCCACAGGATGTTGAGATGTTATTGTCTGGTCTGACATTCCAAATCTCTCCCTCCCCCCATACTGAATGGCAAGCTGAGAAACAAAAAAATGGCTGTGGCAGCATCAGTGGTGGGTTTCAAAAATTGTTCAAATCTACTCTGTGGGTGTGGCCTCCTTTGTGGGAGTGACTTGCCACCCATGTGACCGAATATGAAGATGCCGACGACACTTGTCAGAACCACCTTAAATTACTTCACACACAGCACTGGCATGCATAAGAATATGATGTAAACTTGTTTTTTAAAAGGCATCTTTGGTTTGCATTAAAACAACTTCAACACACACAATGTTCTGATTGCACCACAAATGCAGTAGTTATCCTTACCTTTCACAGAGGCACTGAGTTTTATAAATATGAGCATGGTAGAATAATCATATCCAAGGACCAGTGGTGGGTTTCAAAATTTTTTGGAACTTCTTCTGTAGGTGTGGCCTGCTTTCCGGGTCCACTGGTGGAACCTCTTCTAACCGGTTCGTTAGATTTGACGAACCGGTTCTACCGAATAGGTGCGAACTGGTAGGAACCCACCTCTGAGCAGCATGAATCCATTTCAAAGTTGACAGTTGGACCCACCTAGAAAGTGAGAAGCACCTGGAAAACATTAAGCACACGTACATTAATTGAATTCAGTGATTCCCTAAGTCCCTAAGAAGGACCTTTTGATTTCTGAATATATTTCTTGTGACACTTCTTTATTAATCTTTCTGCCTTCATATTCTGTACTTTTATCTGTCTAGTTTCTGACATTGGGTATCCCTTCCAATGGACTAAGTACTGAAGTTTCCCCTTGTACAACCTAGAATCCAGGACCCTTTTAACCTCATAGTGTTTCTCCCCTTCTACTACAATTGGACTTGGAACTATTGTTGCTACTGGCTTTAGATCTGACCCTACCATTGGCTAAAGCAAACTGAAATGGAACACTGGGTGCACTTTTCCCAATAGGCATGGCAACTTTTAACTCTACTGTAATTGGGTTTATGATTTTCACTATGGGGTTCTATAAATTTTCAACCCAGCTTTTGGCAAATTTCAGTTTCAGATACTTGGTGGATAAATTCACTTTTCTCTCCTATGTGAAATGGTTTCTGGGGTGACCACCTCTTATCAACTTGCACTTTCTGAGACTCCGTTGCTTTAACCAGTGCTTCTTTCACATTTCCCCTAAGCATTTTGCGAAGAACCCACTCACTCATGAGTCCATTTCGAAGTTGACAGAAGAAGTATAGGGGAAAATACCAGGAGCTATGGATCCAACATATTTATTGATATGTCTATTTATTTATCTTAGAGATGGATATGCTACTCTTTAAAGAACATTTTTCCTATGACAAATTTTGGAAGAAAGATTCTAATTTTTTTCAAGATGAAAAGTAAATAGCAGAAACAAATTTTGGAAAAGCTCAATTAATACACAATATTTTTAAAAAGAAGTGTGGGCATATAAAAAATCATTTGGTTAATGCTGAAAAATGACAAATGTTTGTTCCTCTTACTTGCAGTCCTTATTTTGGAGCAAAACAAATGACCTGGCACATCATTACACGAAAACAAATCATGATTTCCTCACCTTAGAAGATACTTTGCTAGGCTACATAGCAGATGGAATTACCTGGTGTGGAAATCCCTCTGATTCAGGTAGAAAAAGCAGAATTCTTACCTCAATACTTGTTTGGAGGGATGGTGGGAGGAAGAAATTGTACAGTATTTCCAGTCCTTTAAAAATGACTGGAAAGAGAATTGATCACATGAAACAAAGAAGTTTGTTTCACTGAAAATGAAAATACAGCTTTTATTTAGTCTATAAATCATTTTTAAACAAAGCATTTCTTCCAATTTAAGGAAAAAAGAGAATCCTGATGGATCCCACGGGTTATTTATAAAAGGAGGGTAACATTAAATATTAATATATCTCATCCTTTCCACATTATATTTATGTCCAAACATCTTTCTTCTAGGAGTCAATTATGAATCTTGTCCAAAACGGACTGAGTGTGAAAATAATCCCAGTTCAGTATATTGGAAATTGGCCTCTAAAATGGTATGTTTTGCTGATCTCTTTTTAGCCCCAATGCTAAATGTGCATAATGTATCACTGATATATACTTTAATGCAATGAACCCCAATCACCAATGTAGAAAATAACTCCTATTGGTCATTAAATCCAAGTAGTTTCATTTTCTCATTGGGAGAAATAAAAATTTCTTTCTGGACTCAAGGTGCTGATACTGAAAGCTGTGCTGAACAGGCTTGCGTTCCACAGGGCCGCCGTCTAGATCTGCGTGGGGGCTAATTAATGATTCTGCATTAATAAATAGCATCTGGTATGCTTGCACCCCAACAGCAGCAATTCTATTTTCCAACAGTTCAATTTTTAAGTTTTCTTCAGCACTCCATAGCTGCAAACTAGCTAATTAATGTACAAAATACAGTTAGCCCTCAACTTACATCCATTCAGTTAGCGACCGTTATAACAGCACCCAAAAAAATTAAGATACCATTGAAACTATGAGGTGTTTAGCACCCCTACAGTCACATGTTCAAAATTCAGGTGCTTGGCAACTGGCATATATTCACAATAGTTGCAATATTCCAGGATCGTGTGATTACAATTTAAATTTTTTCAGCCAGCCACTGCAAAGCAAAATCAGTGGGGGAAGCTGGGTTCATTTAACAACCTCAGACTTTATTTAACAACAGTGATTCACATAACCATGGCAAAAAAGGTTGTAAAATAGGGTGTAAGTCATGTTGCTTAGTAGCTCACTTGGCTTATTAATAGAAATTCTGGCCCTATTTGTGATTGCAGATCAAAGACTACCTGTATTGATGTGATGATGGGTATCTACCAAAGCAGTGGAGGGTTTCAATTTTTTTTTACTACCAGTTCTGTGGGCGTGGCTTATTTTGTGAGTGTGGCTTGGCAGTTATGTGACCCGTGGAGGGTGGCTTGGTAGGTATGTGACTGGGTGGGAGTGGCTTGATGGTCATGTGACTGGGTGGCCATGGCCAATTTAGCCGTTCATTTTGCCAATTTAGCAGTCCATTTAACAATACACTGCAGCCCCCTTTTCTATTCTTTTTAATACTGCACGAAGCTTGTGCTCTAGTTTTTTTTTTTACTAGGGGGGAGAGGTTGGCAATGCTTGGGGATTTGTGGGAATTTCTCCTCAGTGTTAGAGGCGCCAAAATAACCAAGATTATATAAGGTCTCCTGCAGGTGGTCCTAAGGTAAGTGGGTGTGGGGTGCATGGGGCAGCTCCACCCCCACCTTAGCTTGATTTTTACACATGCGCCTCACTCCACCTCCTATAACCAGATGGTGGGTGGGGCTTAACTAGGGCTTATTTTGGGGGTAGGGCTTATATTAGGCGCAGGCGTGAAAATCAGGCTAGGGCTTGTTTTCAGGGGAGGTTGTGTTTTCAGGGAGACATGGTAGCTTTCAGGGCTCCATTGTAACTTTGAACAATTGTTAAGCAACCATAAGTTGAGGACTACCTCTATTTGTTGGTTTTATTATTACATTAAAGTTTTTCCTCTTCCATGAATTTTGTGAAAAACTGAAACCATTTTCAGACAGCATTGATATAGGTGGGTATGTCTTGTTATGAGTACATATGTTTGAAATTGTGGCAGGAAAATTAATCCTGTAGAAATAAGGTGTTCAAAGATCTATTGTAATTTTTGGAAACACAAAATAGTAACCAAATATAAAATATATGATTTGTTGGTAGTAAGAAATAATGTTCCTCCTTGTTTTAGTTTGCAGAAACATCCTGTGGAACAGTCCAAGTGATGCTCAATGGGTCAGCAGAGACTGGAGCATTTAGAAAAAGCAGGTATTCTCTTTCCTTTCATGGGCATAAAATGTTCCTAAACTAAACAAGGAACATTTTCTTCACGATTTCTGACCAAGAAATGTCAGCCATGGGTATCTGCAAGATATGGAATAAAGATGGCAACCACAATGATATGATTGAAGTATTACTGTAGAAGATGACCAGGCTCTTGTAGAGAGCTTAAGCTTGCAATAAATATTTACATCCATTTGAACTGCCTGGATCTTATGATTTCTCTGGCTCTTGACAACTATTAATTTTAATCTGTATCTCACACATGACACACATTAAAGAGTGTGGAGCTTCAATTGCACCAATATGCTGCCCTCTTGATTTTTCCAACTGTACCCTTACAAGATACCCCAAGGGCCAGGTGTAGCTTTTCTAAGCGCTGGACTAGCAACTGGGCTGTGGCATCCAGTTCTCAGCCTGATTGATGATAAATGATAAGTGATGCATTTCAAAAATGATTTGCCTTTTCCCTGGGGAGGAAAGGAAAAAAGAAAGAAATGAAAGAATAAAGAAACCAAAAGAGTACAGGATTTTTTTTTTTAAAAAATGGAGAGCAAAAACGTAGCTCAGTTTACCATTTATTTCAGTAGGAGCCACTGTTGTAATATAGTTGCAGAGCCACGCTGAATCACACAGGAGAAAACAAACTCCTATAACGCCATAACATCCTGATAGTGCATAACATAACATTCTGAGATGTGCCCTACCAATGACGCCCAGGATTTGACCATATATAGACTGAGCAGTAGATTAGAAATTGTACTTTTACAGGCTGTTTTTAAGCACATGCTATTGCTCCTCCTGCCTTTGTCCTATCTCAATAAAAGGGGCTACCAGACCCCCAATCTGGGTCGTCATCGCTCCATCCCGAGAAACTTCGTGTCTTGTCTTTTCTCAACATTGGCCTCATGGACGAACCACGGGAACTTCACAAGCCACCATGGGTGTGCAAGTCCCAAGTAGGTTCCTTCCACTGAAATATTCCTCTTGAAAATAAAGCCCCTCCTTTTGACGTAAGGTGTCAAAACAAATGCAAGGCTTTCATCATCATCATCATCATCATCATCATCATCATCATCATCATCATCATCATTTAAAAAATCAGTGTTAATATTTATTTATTTATTAAATTATTTGGCTGCCCATCTTGCCACAAGATAACTCTGGGAGGCTTACAATCATAATAATATTTGCATGAAAATTCATCACAGCATGGTTAAGAGGATAGATAATCCTAGGTGGGGACAAGTAAGGGATATCCCTTAAGATTTTGGACCGTACTCTGTTCATTTTGCTAATACCAAAATTCAGCAAAATCCTTTTTGGCTATGTCATCTTGTGGTTCCTTTTCTTTTCTTCTTGGCTTTCTTTGTGAGCTTGTCCCCATGGCCAAGAATTTTATGATGAATAGCAGACAAAGCTCATCCACCAATCACTGAATATGGCAAGCACAGATCCCCCTGTTGAAGTGTCAGAATATATAAGGATCCAGAAGGACCAAATTAGGGTCTTTTTTCACTTCTGTAAATAGAAATATATATCCTGTAACAAAGGAATTATATTTTAACATTTTGGCCTGATATATGTGTTTAACCAAGGAAAGGTTTTGAATGTGTTTCTCTGCTTCTGTTGTTTCAGCATTTTTGGCAGTGTTGAAATTGTTAACTTAAACCCAGAAAAAGTTTCCAAGATGCAGATTTGGCTAATGCATGATATTGATGGACCTCAGAGGTATGTATGGTTAGCCCGTGCAGAATATAGCACTGCTTTATTGCCATATTCTGGATAATACATCAGAGATGGGCAATATATAAATTTAATAAATAAAACAGTATATATCAAAATGACTTCTTGTGTCTCTTGAACGTTTCCTTAAAAATGAGTCCTTCATCCTTAGATTTAGTGACCTGTCTTTAGAAATATAGTGGAAACACCAGTTTAAAAGAATTTTCATTTCATTTATTTATTTATTAAATTCATTGATTGCCCATCTTAACACAGATTAATGGTTACACGTTCATAGCTACCTATTACAATTTCCTTTTAGCATAAGCAACATCATTAAAATAGAAAATAGGGGATGAGGAAACAATATGCTCCCCCAAATTAAAGACAAGTCACTCATGCCCTCGTGACCTCAAGACTGGACTGCTGCAATGCGCTCTACATGGGGCAGCCCTTGAAGAGTATTCTGAGACTTCAACTCGTCCAGAACGCAGCCGCGCGAGCGATTGTGGGTGCACCTCGGTACACCCATGTTACACCTATCCTCCGCGAGCTGCACTGGCTACTGATCAGTCTCCAGATACGCTTCAAAGTGCTAGTCGTAACTTATAAAGCCCTTCATGGTATTGGACCTGGGTACTTGAGAGATCACACAGGGTCGGCCTCCTCCGGGTTCCGTCTACCAGCCAATGCCACCTGGCTACTACCCGGGGGAGGGCCTTCTCTGTGGCAGCTCCGGCCCTCTGGAACGAACTCCCCGCAGGGATTCGGACCCTCACCTCTCTTCAGGCCTTCCGAAAAGCCGTCAAAACCTGGCTTTGCTGGCAGGCCTGGGGTTGATGAGTTCCCCTCCCCGCTCGACTTGTGTGGTTGTGTGATTCTTGGCTATTTTAACTACTTGTATTGTGTTCTATGTTTCCCTTTTCCCCCTTTGAGTTGTTCGCTGCCCTGAGTCCCTCCCGGAGAAGGGCGGCATACAAATAAAATAAATCTAAATCTAAATCTAAATCTAAATCTAAATCTAAATCTCCCTCTGGTGGCTCTCAGCTGAGTGTGGCTGCTCCACCAATCAAGGAGACAAGGTGATTCGCTTTGGCGACACCACCACCATCTATGCCCAAAGTCTTGAAATGTTTCTTGAAAGTCACTCCAAAGGTGTGAGCAAAGTAGGCTCCTTATTCTACATTCTCATTAGGGGTAGTCCTTGACCTATGGCCACAACTGAGCCAAAATTTCCATTGCTAAGCAAGATTTAAATGAGTTTTGTTCTGCTTTGTGACTTTCCTTGCCACTGATGTTAAGTGATGTTCAATAGTGGTAAATAAATAGAGAGGGAAATTGTATCTTATTGAGGCCTTTGAGGCAAGTGGCCGGGAGGCAGGGATGGGCATGGTGAGTGACGTTGAGTTGGCCATGCCTACCCAGTCACACCTTCCCAGCCAGTCATTAGGGCAAAGAACTGGTTGTTAAATTATTTTCATCCCACCACTGATTCCATCCAGCTATTGTCAATATTTGCATGAGCAGTGTGGTGGTCTATGGTGAAGACGCTTGCCTCTGATGAAAGAAATGTCCTTCTGGGTTCAGCTCCAAGTGGGGAAAAAGACACTGGAGACATGGAGGCTGCTTGGAAAGATGGTTTATTATTGGACAGGGCCACATGGCTTGAGTCCTGAACAGAAAAGGTGATCACATGCTTCAATGTTGGTGGAAAAGAAGAGAATTCTGAAGGAGGGGCTTGCTAGGCTTTTTATAACCTGTTCAGTCCCACCTCTCTGTTTCCTGTTCTTGTGTAAGAAATGTATTCTGATTGGATGTCAGACTCCCATGGGGCCATGCAGGGGGCTACTCTCTAGGCTGTGTTTTGAATCCAGGTATGGATGAGTTCTCTGATGCCATGTGGTCAGTTGAGTAAAGTTCCAATATTATCATGCCTTCCTGTAGCTGCTGGTGAAGTCTTTATTATGTAAAGTGGACTAGCCTGGCCGTCTTAATGGCCCATTAACAGTGGGGATGGGCAGGACGCTACAGGCAACTATTCTGTCTTTTAAAACATGTTTCTTTCTTTTCACAAGCAGAGAAATATTCTGCCTTTTCAATATTTCCTAGGATATTTCATTTTTCTGGGAGAGGGCTGGGTGATAACTTCCCACACCTCCCACTTGGAAAGTTGAGAATTCAATCCTAGATAGCAGCAGATGTTTCTCTCCTAGGGCACAAAGAAAAAAAATATCTGCTGCAAACTCTCCATGGCATGAAGAACAGCACTGGAGGGCCTGCAAGGTCCTTCCAACTCTGTTAATCTGTGAAATCTGGCAAGTAAACACTCAGATCCATTCAGTTGCTTGACTCCACCCTGAATTAAGGAATTACTGGGCGATTTTTAAAAAAAGTTATTGTCAGTGTTTGTGTATGAGCGCACACGCTCACAACACTTATTATTTAAGAATCACTTTTTATGCAGATTGCCATGTCTGTGTCATCCCAATTTAAACTCTCCAGCAAACTATTGTTTATTTTGAGCATTCGTCTTCCGATCCAATCTCCACTTCGTAAAAAATCTAGAGTGGTTTTTATTGCATTCTTGGTTTCTACCATTAGAGGTCGCTGTTCCCCACGTTAGATCTTGCTCATATTAAAATGCAGCAGTGATTTACTTGTGGACTTCAACTCCCAGAGTTCCAGCTGGCTGAGGAACTCTGGGAGTTGAAGTCCACAGGTCTTAAAGTTGCCAAGGTTGGAGACCACTGATTTACAGTATAGGTTGATAGCACAGTTAGCCAGATGTTAGCTTGGACTTAGCATTTTTTTTCACGTATCTGGTCCATCCCAAAGACCTAGAATAGGCAGAGGTTGTTATTTATTTATTAGGGGAATATAATTATATAAATATAATATATATCTATATGATATATAAATGTGCAATTATATAAATAATTAATATAAAATATAAAACAATATAAACAATAGCATATTTAATACATATAAATAATATTAAAATAATAGAAAATAATTAATTATATATAAACCCAATCCAGCTCAATATCACTGAAAAAGAAAACCAAGGAAAAAAAACCAGGATGGATGCATAAAGCAGTGGTTCCCAAACTTGGCAACTTTAAGACTTGTGGACTTCAACTCCCAGAATTCTCCAGCCAGCAGAGCTGGCTGGAGAATTCTGGGAGTTAAAGTCCACAGGTCTTAAAGTTGCCAAGTTTGGGAACCACTGGCATAAAGAACTCTCTGACCAACTGAGGAAAAAAAGGATAAGTACAAAAAATGGAAAGATTCAAATAATATAGCAGAATACTGACAAGTAGCCTGAAGCTGCAAAGATTAGGAAAGCTAAGGCTCAGAACAAAGTAAGACTTGCAACAAATGTCAAAAGCAATTAAAAAAAAAAGTGCTTTCAACACATAAAGAACAAGAAAAAAGTCAAAGAAACAATCAGTTCACTAATGAAAGAAGATGGCAAGGAAGTAAAGGGCAGTAGGGAGAAAGCAGAACTGTAATTCATTCTTTGCATCTGTCTTCACACAAAAAGGAAATGCAAACCAGTTTACCAAAAACAAAACTGTAAATTAAAGGCTAGGAACAAAAATTAAAACAAGCAATAATAAGACAAGAGAACATCTATCAACTCTAAATGGATTGAAAACTCAAAGTCCTGACAGATTGCATCCAAGAGTTTTAAAAGAACTGGCAGATGTGGTCTCAGAACCTTTCTTTATTGGCCAAGTGTGATGGGATACACAAGGAATTTGTTCAACACCATATTTCAAAGTTCTTGGATTGCTGGGGAACTACATAAGGACTGAAAAAGAATTGGTGGAATTCCTCCATCAGGGGAGGAAAACACAGATTTAGGAAATTACAGCCTGACATTAATACCTGGGAAGATCTTGGAAAAAAATATTCAAGCAACAAATCTGCAAACACTTAGAAGCAAATGAAGTTATAACCAGAAGCCAACAGGGGTTTGTCAAAAACAGATCATGCCAAACAAATCTTATTTCATTCTTTGACAAAATGACTAAATTAGTGGATCAGTGAAATGCTGTGAACATAGAATACTTAGATTTCAGTAAGACATTTGACAAAGTAGACCACAACCTACGTCTTGGTAAGCTTAAAAAATGTGGGATAGGCAGAATCACCAACAGATGGATTTGTAACTGGCTGACAAACCATACTCAACATGTAGTCCTCAAAGGAACTACATCCACATGGAAGGAAGGAAGCAGTAGGGTACCCACAAGGTTCCATTCTAGGCCTAGTACTCTTTAATATCTTCATAAATGATCCAGATGAAGGAATAGAAGGGCAACTCATCAAATTTGCAAATGACCCCAAGCTGTCAGGAATAGCCAACACTTCAGGCTCAAAATCCAAGAGGATCTTGACAGACTTGAACACTGGGCCCTATGTAAGAAAATGAAATTCAGTGTAGATAAAAGTAAGGTTGTTCACTTGGGTACAGCTGCAGACTAGGTCAAACTTGGCTCAATGCCAATGACAGAGGGATCTTGGAGCCCAAATGGACAATTGTTGTTTATTATTAGTTTGTTGTTTATTAGTTTTGTATGCCGCCCACTCCCGAAGGACTCCGGGGGGCTCACAATAATCAGGGAAAGGGAAATAAATAAGACAATACAAAGAACTTAAAAATACACAACATTCACAATTGAGGCGGGGCTGGATATTTCAACAGCCCCCAGCCTGTCGGAACAGCCAGGACTTGGTAGCTTTACGGAAGGCCGGGAGGGTAGTAAGGGTCCGGATCTCCATGGGGAGCTCATTCTTAATTACTTAAATATGAGCAAATATGTGCAGCACCAGCCAAAAAAGCCAATGCAGTCCTAGGCTGCATTAATAGAGGGATAAAATCAAGATCATGTAAAGTGTTAGTACCACTTTACAAAGCCTTAGTATGGCCACACTTGGAATACTGCATCCAGTTTTGGTCACCACAATATAAAAAAGACGTTGAGTCTCTGGAAAGAATACAAAGAGTCACAAAGATGATTGGGGGCTAGAAGCTAAGACATATGAATTGTTGCAGGAATTGGATATGTCTAGTGCAGTGAAAAGAAAGATTAAGGGTGGACATGATAGCAGTGTTCCAGTATTTGAAGGGCTGCCACCAAAATGAGGGGGTCAAACTATTTTCTAAAGCACCAGAAGGCAAGATTTAAAAAAAAACCAATGGGTGGAAACTAATCTAGAAGAGAAGCAACTTAGAATTAAGGATAAATTTCCTAATAGTGAGAACAATCAATCAGTGAAATGGCTTGCCTTCAGAAGTTGTGGGTGCCCTATCACTGGAGGCTTTCAAGAAGAAGCTGGACAGCCATTTGTGTTAGGTTGCCAAGTAACACCCCCAACAAAGTAAGACTCCGAGGCAGGCATTTCCTCAAATTTCCATTTTATTAGTGATGTCATATTGGCAATCGGGGAAAACCCGAATCTGAAAGTACCCGGGTTTTCCCCACCCAAAAGAAAGTCAAACTCCCTTCCCCTGAACCCACATGTCCATCACATGGTCCAATCAGGTTACCATCCATGGAACTGTTTCTAGTCATGCCTCTCCAGATGCATTCCAACCTCCTTCCCCTCTTCCCCCTCTGTGTGGCAACTGAGGAAAAGAAAGATGGCTGTAGCCAGGTTCAGTGCAAAGTTGATAGTCGTCTCTCCCCCCACTAGTTAGTGAGGAGTATCTGGAAAACACCAAATGCAGACATGTTAATTTTCCTTTAGCCACCCCTGCCACCACTCAGCTATTCTTTTGGTTTCTGGGGATTTCTCTCATGGAATTTTCTGATCAGCCTGTTTGCTGTTACGTTTTGACTTTTCACCCAAGTGGCATCTGAAAGGAGGTAGCCTTTCTACTGTACTAAATACCATAACCTCGTCTTGTACAATCTAGAATTCAGAATTCTTTTTACTTCGCAATGGGTCTCTCCCTGCACTGCAATGGGACCTGGGGCTTCCTGAGCTACCTGCCTTAGTTTCGAGCCTATTACTGACTTCAGTAGACTACAGCAGCAAACCGGGTGTATTTTCCCCATCAGGCGTGGGAGTTTCAGCTCCACCATGACTGGGTTATGATTTTTACAATGGGAAAGGGATCTGTAAACTTAGAACCTAGTTTTCTTCATGGCAGCTTTCGTTTCAGGTATTCAGTGGTAAATTTTCTGTCCTATGTGAAATGGCTTCTGTGCGGATCGTCCTTTGTCTCCTGTGAAGCATCTCCTCCTTTTTGCATCTCAGTGGCTTTTTTCACATTCTCCCAAGTCTCCTGCAGGGAGTCTACAGTCCACCCATTCAGTCAGGCTTACTGAGGAAACTCAGGCATTGGGATAAACTCCACCACTGTGTCCACCTTGAAAGGCATGAAGGTCATGCTGCTATGTATGGTGTTGTTGTATGCCACCTCAGTGAAAGGTAGCAGATCAGCCCAATTGTTTTGTTAGCAATTTACATAGCACCTCAAGTACTGCTCTATCATTGCATTCATGCATTCCACCACCCTATTAGTACTCAGATGAAAAGCTGAGCTAAGCCCCCGGAAAGACCCAATTGACTTTAGAAACTCTCTCCAGAATTTGTCCATAAACTGGACCCCCCAATCATATATGATCCTCTTTGGGATTCCATGCAGTCAATAAATGTGCTTCAGGAACAGCTTAGCCAGTTTATGGGCTGAGAAGTAAGTCTGTTTGGGAAAAAAGTCAATCAATGTCCAAATTATGGTGTTTCCTCCACTTTCTGGGAGTTCCATGATGAAGTCCATTGCTATTTCCTCCCACAGTTCTGACAGTTCGGCCACTTGTAATAATCCTGGGGTTTCCCCAGGTCTTTTTTTCTCACTGCACATGTCACAACAGTGTTTTTACATAGTTTTAATGTCCTTTTTCATTGCTGGCCACCAAAATTGGCTTCTTTGCAGAACTTGGACCAAGATGTAAAATGCTGGGTGTACAATTTTGGACCTTTCAATGCCAATCCATCTTGGGAGGTAAGGAGATGTTAGTTGTCCCTGAACTAGGGGTTGGTTTGCAGCTTGGCTCTGAGTTTTTGAGTTAGCTCTTATCCTGGCTCCCTCGATCACCTCCAAGTCTGATGCCTCATGTAACTTGTACTGCCTTCTGGGGGTTGGGAATGATGGCATTGACCATCTCTTCATGGTTATTCTTATACTGGAGCATTCAATACAAGGCACTCACTAGGAATTTTTTCCCTCCTGGGATGTATTTTAGTGTGAAGTTGAATCAGTTAAAATACTGCGCCCATTGAACTTCTTTGAGAAAGAGCTTCTGAGGGGTCCTAAGAGACTCCAGATTTTTGTGATCAGTCCACACTTCACACTTGGCTCTCTTCTAGGAAGTCCCACCTGGTTAATAGTGTCCAATGGATTGCAAAAGCTTCTTTTTCCCACATCACCCACCTTTGTTCAGTGTCAGTGAGTTTTCTGGAGGTGTAGGCACATGGTTGGAGGTTCCCCTCAGCCCTGATGCCTCTGCTTCCCCACCATGGCCCCAGCCATAGCTGCCTGGCTTCCTCAAAGGTTGACACATTTTAAAGGCGGCAGCTTGCGTCTGGAGATACTGAACAACGGGACAGCTGGGAGAGCCAGGCCTGCCTCTCTACCATCTGATTCTCCACTGGGAGCACTTCTGTTGGGCCAGCCAGCCCCCCTCGCTAGGCTTTTGTGCTCACTGCTTGGCCAGGGGAGGGGAGTGCTTTTCTACACCACCCCCTTCTTTTTCTTGGCCCCGCCAACAAGGGAGGAGGAAGGCTAGGCTTGAGGGATGGCCCCCATCCCTCAAGATCCACCCCTGTTCTGCCCAGATGTTCTGCCCAGCTCTCTTTGCTGGCAGCAAAATCAAATGTACCGTGATGAAGGCAGAATGCTGTTTCCACGCAAAGGCAAGTACATGGTGCTTCACTTCTGCACTAAGGCTCTGCCCATCGCCACTGCCATGACAGCGCAGCAACTTTTCATCCCTCTGCCATGACAGGGTGACAAGTAGCCATAGCAGAGGTGTGAAAGAGCCGCTTGGGTCGCATTGTGGCTCTGCATCGTAATGGCTTCAGGAAGTGGATGAGACCCCACCTCCCCATTGTGAAGCACGTGAGTGAAAAAGTTCACTCAATCCATTCCAACTTCACAATATTTTTTTTTTCTTTAGTGAGAAGTTGGAATGGATTGAGTGAAAGGAGAAACACTATTGGAGCTAGGCGGGGGTGATGGCATGCATGCTTACAGGGAGGGCTCTGTGTGCCATGTCTGGCATGCATACCATAGATTCACTATCACAGGTCTACGCTGTTATCTCCTCCGAAAAATATTAGTTAAATTAAAAAGGATCCAATGGGAATACTAAAAATTGATAAAATAAAATAAAACCGCAAACGCACTCCGGCTGCACCAGCCACCTTTCTCCCCACTCCTTCTGTCTCAGAAGGAATCCCTCCCCTTAATCAAGGAAGTACAGACTCTTGAAACGTAACATTTCAAAAGGAACCTTTTATTGAAAAAGGAGTGATAGCTGAGCAAAAGCAAAGCAGGCTCTGGGGTCCTTAAGGCAATACAATAGGAATAAAGGAAATTGGAGTCCCCTCCCAATAGTCCAATGTGGATTCAGTCAATCTGCAGGTGTGAAAATGTTTTTGTAATGCTCTGGGAAAGTGAGAAGAAGACTTTCTCAGGGTTGTTTCCTGAGCAATGCAATCCACATGGCCCTGCATCCCTACACATTCCCCGAAAGGTGAGAAAATGCCAGGCCTCTAGGTGTCAGGCTAGAAGTTATAAAGCAATTAACTATATGGTACAGGATGTATAGGAAAGAAGGATAGAAAAGTCTAAAGGAAATATAGGGCTTCCCTATTCCCCTGAAGAATGGCAGAGTCATGGATGTAACATCAAGGTTCCAATTAACAAACTCAAGCAAATCTGAGACCTGGCTCCTTCTCAAAGGTCTGCTTTAATGAGTACATCATATCCGCACAGTTTCAATGCAAAACCAAATCTAAATATTTCCCATGGTTACAGTATAATTAAACTAGGAAATAACCCCATCCCCAAGTATCACAGGTCACACTGGCCAATTGGGTTAATTGGCGGGCTCTTCAGACACTCCTTCCCCAACCTTATCTGTTGCCAGTAGAGATGACCTTGGTTCTCATGAGAAAGCTCTTTGTTGTGTCTAGTAATGCATTCCAACCTCCTTCTCTCTTTCCCCTCTGTGTGGAACCGAGGAACAGAAAGATGGCTGCAGCCAGGTTCAGTTCAAAGTTGACAAAAACAAAATTAAAGTTTCATTTTTTTTCATTACAAGCGTAACATCTAGAAGCAATTTCAAAATAGAAACAAAGTTAGATATATTCTTCTTTGGATAAAAGAATCTATTTGACCACCTCTGCTTCTCTTTGCTGTGAGGAATAATATATGCTTCTGTTAACTCATTAATCTTTATCATAATTTATATTAAGAAAATCTATATTACTTAAAAAAATTAACCCTAAACAGGAGAAAACACTTTTTTTAGTTTTGATATCTTACTAATTTTAAAAATTACTCAAGTATTATAGATAAAGGAGAGAAAAAAACCCTTTTATTTTAAACCCAGAACCCAAAACACAATACTACATTAGGACTTTGATTCAATTATATATCTATCACACCAATATAAGTCCAATTAGCTCAATGAATTCAGATCTCTTCCTAATTGAATGGATCTTTTTTTTCTCTTATTTTCAAATTTAATCAATAGTATTTTACAACTTTGGGGATTATTCAGCATTATGGAAAAAGACAGAGGATATACATTTCCAGATTCATTTTATACATACAAAACTATCTTAAAGCTTTCTTTCACTACATATATCAAACTTGTAAAAGTCCAGTCTAACTAATTAAGTCATTAAATTTAAGTCACTCCCTCCTGCTTATCTTCGTAGAATGAAGTCTTTTTTCTTCTCAGGGGAGTTTATCAAGTCTTTTTTCTTGGATAAAGTTCTCAGCATTATTTACAGTATATCCATAAAAAAGATTTCCCAAAGTTGTTCTGTTAAACATTGTCAATTAACTTGAAGCAAAATATTGTAGATGAAAGCTTCCTTCTTTAAGATGACTATCATATCTTTTTTTCTCAAATTAATTTCAACCTTGTTAGTATCCATGAAAAAAAAATTCCGAACTTGACCTCTTGAGAATTGTGAATTTACTTGGCACTCTTGTTTCAGTTGCACTAGGAGGGTTATATTCAAACCACCATCATAAAAAAAATCTAATGCAGTGTTTCCCCCAAAATAAGGCAGCATCTTATTTTCTTTTGACCCCAAAATAAGCACTTGGCCTTATTTTTGGAGACATATTATTATTTTTGAGTTGCAGGATGCAACGAGTATGGTCACCTCATGGCTGCTGCTGTGTTGCAATATTTTTGGGGAGGGCTTATTTTTTGGGGAGGGCTTATTTTTGGGGGAGGGCTTATTTTAGCAAATGCACTCAAAAACCCGATTGGACCTATTATCCGGGGAGGTCTTATTTTCAGGAAAACAGGGTAACAGGTTATTTGCAATGTTCGGCATTTGTAGAGTTGACGCACACTGTGTCAACTCTACAAATGTTTACACCTAGATTTGTCTCTTGTTCTTTTTTTAATATCCTATATATAATTAATATCTTCTATTTGATTTATGAAAAGAGCAAGTTTCTGTATGGACTTACCAAAGATTTCCTTAATGGCATACTCCAGCTTAGTGTTAAACATCTTCGTAGCTTCCTCTGGTGGTCAAAAAATGTTGTTTGTTTGTTTATCCTTTTTCTAGCCAACCAGAGTTCATGAAAATTGGCAAATTTCAACCAACTACAACAAAACAGTACAGGGATACAGATTATTTTTAAAATAGTAGATTAAAATAACAACTTTCATCCTTATATTTCAAGTGAGAAAATTCTCTCTGCTTCTTTCTTTTGACCCAGCCTATGGGAAACCATAGCCGGTCACAAGCCCGGATAAATGGGGAGTGTTGGTTCCTGTGGCGACGGAACCGTGAAACAAGCTGAGAACCCAATGGCAGGACAACACACGGATAAACAACTCTGTAATCCGTGACGTTCTGCCTTTGGCCTTCACAATGCAACGGTCACTGCCTTGTGGACGTTGACATTTACGAAGATTAAGTCCAAGTCCAAGTCTTTCTTTTGGCTGCCTCTAACAACTCTCTTCCTTGTTTAACAATAAATAAGACTAAAAAGTAGCATTCAGATCTTCAAAAGGAGTTATAGGCTGTAACTAAAGAGAGCCTCTTTTAGCCAATAGAGATAATAGTCTCATTAATTGATTAAGAAATGAAGGGAACAGCTTATTGTCTGTTTGAAAAATAAATTCTAAATGGCTGTTTTATCCAATAACAATATGATTTCACATAATCTTCAGATTATTATTATTATATACTTTATTCATTAAACATGAAACTCAGCCAACTGAACATTCAAAAATGCATTACAAATACCAGTGACTGGTGCTAATAGTTGATATGATTTGCTGCCAGCATCCTAGGTATCAACCAAGTAACTTCTTAAAATATGTTCCAAGTAGCGCAGTTTTTTGCAATTCTCCTGGTGTTATTGCAGGAAGCTACAATTTGTTGATGTATCTTGTAAAATTCTTGGACATGGTGCCAAGTGCCCCGATGACAATGGGTATCACTGTTACATGCTTCATCCATAGCCGTGTAGTTGCGATGCAATATTTCATGATTTTTTCTAGTTCTTTTTCTTTGACTCTGGTATCTCCAGGA
This sequence comes from Thamnophis sirtalis, assembly GCF_051295495.1. Classification (NCBI taxonomy): domain Eukaryota; kingdom Metazoa; phylum Chordata; class Lepidosauria; order Squamata; family Natricidae; genus Thamnophis; species Thamnophis sirtalis. Next base: position 54,081,818 of record NW_028261390.1, on the reverse strand, counting down.
ACAGCGATATCAATAAACTGTACTCTTCGGCCCTCTACAACCGTGATATCTGGCGTGTTGTGGTCCAAATGAAGATCTGTTTGTTTCGAAAGTCCCACAAGATCTTCATCTTCTCATTTTCGATAACTTTTTCCACTTTATGTTCCCATGACTTTCTGGATACAGGTAAATCATATTTTTTACATAATGACCAGTGGATTAATTTAGCAACTTGGTCATGTCTAGCTTTATAATCAGTTTGTGCAATTTTGCTGCATTCACATATTAAATGTGAAACAGTTTCGACTTTGTTATTGCAAAGTCGGCAGTTGGGTTGTCAGTGGATTTTTGTATGATTGCTTTCATGGCATTAGTTTGTAGTGCTTGTTCTTGAGCAGCCAGTATTAAACCTTTCATTTCTTTCTTAATCTTCTAGGAATATGTATTTATTTTTCTTTAAAAAAAACACAAATATGTCATTTGTCAATCATTAAAACATTGAAGTACAATTTTTTTTTGTTGTGTGTACCCCTCCCTCCCTCCACCCCCCCACCCCCCTCCTCCTTCCCCCCCCCCAACTTCCCAGAACCCGTACCCGGTATGGATTTTTAACTAACACAGTCTAAAATCTATTGAGAAAAAAGAAATAAAGAAATTAATGACATTCTAGATTGACCTTAGCTTCTTCTTACTGAACTAACTTTTAACAGTTTAAATCATTTCTGATCTTAAGCATAGGCTAACTGGAATTTCTTAGTCCCGTATTTATTTTGTATATAGTCAATCCATTTTTTCCAGTCTCGTTTATATCTCTCATTTGAATGATCTTTGAGATATGCCGATATTTTAGCCATTTCAGCTAAGTTTGTTACTTTCAATGTCCATTCTTGGATTGTAGGCAAGTCTTCCTTCTTCCAATATTGCGCCACCAACAGTCTTGCTGCAGTTATCAGGTGCAAAGTCAAATTGGTCTCTACCACTGTAAAGTCAGTACATATACCTAGTAAAAATAACTGAGGACTAAACTTTATCCTTCTTTTAAAAACATTTTGCATGACCCACCATATTTTTATCCAAAATGCCTTAACCTTTTGGCAGGTCCACCATATATGATAATATGTAGCATCGAGAGAACCACACCTCCAACATTTAGGCTGTACATTCGGATACATAGAAGCCAACTTTTTAGGATCTAAATGCCATCTATAGAACATCTTGTAAAAATTTTCTCTCAGATTTTGAGCTTGTGTAAATTTCACATTTCTTACCCAGATTCTTTCCCATGTATCCAACATTATTGGTTCCTCAATATTTTGAGCCCATTTTATCATACAATCTTTAACTAATTCTGTTTCCGAATCCATCTGTATTAATACATTATATATCCTCTTTATATGCATTAAGCTTTGATCTCTTATTTGTTTAAACAGATTATCCTCAACTTGAATAAAACCAATTTTTTGATCTATTTTCCACCTAGCCTGTAATTGCCCATACTGGAACCATGTTCGAACTACCTTCTCCTCTTTTAATACCTCTAAAGATTTTAATTGTAATACCCCCCTTTCCGAGGTAAGAAGCTGTCTGTAAGTAATTCTGTCCTGTTTTTGTGCTGTATTCATATTTTCAATTGCGTGTCTAGGAATTGCCCACATGGGTATCTTGTCATTTAATTTATATTGGTATTTCTTCCAGACCCGCAATAAAGCATTTCTTAAAATATGACTTTTAAAGTTCTTATCCAATTTTTTGTTGAATAACAGGTAAGCATGCCAACCAAATAGCAGATCGTGTCCCTCAATGTTCAATATTCTATCATTGGTTAAGTGAATCCAATCACTAATTACAGATAATGCCACTGCATCATAATATAGTTTTAAATTAGGTAGTTTCAATCCTCCTCTCTCACGTGCATCTTGCATTATTTTCATCTTTACCCTCGGCTTCTTTCCTGCCCACACAAATTTGTTAATACCCTTCTGCCATTCTAAAAGGTTCGCATCTTTTTTTAGTATAGGTAACATTTGGAAGAGAAATAAAAATTTTGGTAGAATGTTCATTTTCACTGCCGCTATCCTACCCAGCAAAGATAGGTGCAATTTCTCCCATTTTTTCATCTCTGTCTGTATGCTATGCCAAAGTGGTTCATAATTATGCTTATATAATTTCCCATTTGAAGTTAAAATGTTAACTCCAAGATATTTGACTTTTTTAACTACCTCACATCCTAGCATCACTCCTAATTCTTCCTTTTGTTTAATATTCATATTTATAGCTAATATTTTGGTTTTTCCTAAGTTTATTTTAAAGCCCGACACTTGACCATATTGATTAATCATATTCATTAAAACCATACTGGATTCCTGCGGTTGTTCCAATATTATAACCAAAATCATCCGCAAAAGCGCGGACTCTATATTCTTGCTGCCTAATCTTGATCCCTTTTAAACCATCCAAGCCCCGTATTTTATTCAACAATACTTCCAAAGTTATAATAAACAATAATGGGGACAAAGGACAGCCCTGTCTTGTACCTTTTCCAATTTGAAAAGAGTCTGTTAGACTTCCATTGACTATGATTTGTGCTGTTTGCTGTTGGTATATTGCTTTAATTGACTGTAAAAAATTATCTCCTATCTGCATTTTTTGCAGTATCATCAACAGAAATTGCCAGTTAACTCGATCAAAGGCCTTCTCAGCATCCAAAAATATAAACGCAGCAGGGATCTGGTTGTTCTTTCCCAAATATTCTAATGCATTAATAATTAATCTAACATTACTTTTCATCTGTCTCCCTTGTATAAAACCTGTTTGATCCGTATGTATCAATTGTTGAGTGACCAACATTAACCTATTTGCTAATATTTTAGTAAAAATTTTATAATCTACATTCAGTAATGAAATAGG